>NC_065580.1:144042230-144219534 GCF_024542745.1 Macaca thibetana thibetana
GCTGTGAGCCTGCAGGAGGTTGTACACCTGCCGACTGGTAGAGTTAGGTTCTGAACTGAGGACTTCCCACCTGAAACTTAGTGGTCTCTTTGACACTTTGGTGATGTTGGGAAACTATTTGCGGTGACAATTCCAGGCAGCTTTATATAAATTATTTATTATTTACAGAGAAGGAGAGTTTTATTTATTTAAGGTGTGGCTGTAACTGAGGTCGGAGTTCAGCATGGGGTTGGTGGCTTGGCCATTGGAACCAACCCCATGCTGAACTGGTTCAGTGGTTTCTACTGGAGGGTGATTAAGCACAAGAGACTTCTCAGGATGGTCAGGGAGCCCCCGGCACCCCTGCTGGTGTCAGTGCCGAGATCAGAGCATGGGGCCTGCGTAAAGGGAAGCTCCAAGGAGGGATCAGGGAGCTGGGGTCCAGAGGGAGGTCACCAGCAGTCCCTGGGCCTCCTTCCTTCCTTCCTTCCCCCCCTCCTTCCTTCCTTGTTTCCTTCGCTCTTTCTCTGTCTTTCTTTCGACATGGCCCAGGCTGGAGCACAGTGGTATGATCTCGGCTCACTGCAACCTCCACCTCCTGAGTTCAAGTGATTCTCCTGCCTCAGCCTCCTGAGTAGCTGGGATTACAGGCACCGGGCACCACACCTGGCTAATTTTTTGTATTTTTAGTAGAGACAGGCTTTCGCCATGTTGCCCAGGCTGGTTTCGAACTCTGAGCGCAGGCAATCTGCCCACCTCGGCCTCTCAAAGTGCTGGGATTATAGGCATGAGCCACCATGCCCGGCCACCTGGGCACATTTCCAAGCCACCCCCAGCCCCTGCAGCATTTCAGTTTCTGCTGGGCTGCTATTGTTACTTGATCCAGCACTTTTGGGCTCCTGCTAAGAGTGTGTTAGTGTATCTTTGAGGGCAGGTAAGGGGCAGGTCCTGGGGTCTGGACCAGAGAGCTTCCTGTAGATCTTTCTCTCTTGGCTTCCTGCCATTTCTTCCACAGGTGGCAGTGGTGGGAGTGAGAGTCAGGAGGAGGAAGAGCCTCAGGAGGGGAGCAGCAGTCCACAGCGGCCAGCAGTCTTGGGCCCAGTGGGGGCCAGTGAAATCGCTGAGGAAACCCAGCCAGGACAACAGGAGTTGCAACTGCAGCAGTTAGAACAGCAGCCCAAACCGCAGCAACAGCCACAGCAGGAGCAACTGCAACAGCCGCAACCACACCTAGAACTGCAACAACAGCCGCAGCAGGACGGGCAACAACAGCTATCTCAACTACAGCAGGAAAAACACCAATCCATGCACCATCAGGAACTGAAACCTGAACTGCAGCTAACGCACCAGCAGCAACAGGTGCAGCCACAGCAAGTGCAAGAGCAACAGCTGTTACAGCAGCAGCAGGAGCAGTTGCAACCACAGCAGGAGCCGTTACAGCCACAGCAGGAGCCATCACAGCCACAGCAAGCACAAGAGCAACAGCTGTTGCAGCAGCAGGAACGGCTACAGCAGCAAGTGCAAGAGCAACAGCTGTTACAGCAACATCAGGAACAGTTACAACAGCAGCAGCTGCTACAACAGCAGGAACAATTACAGCAGCAACAGTTTCAACAGCAGCAGGAACAGCTACAGCAGCAGCAGCAGCTACTGTTGCTGCAGCAGCAGGAACAGTTACAGCAGCAACTGTTGCAGCAGCAGCAGGCACAGTTACAGCAGCAACTGCTGGAACAGCAGCAGGCACAGTTACAGCAGCAGCTACTGCTGCAGCAGCAGGAACAATTAAAGCAACAGCAGCAACAGCAGCTGTTGCAACAGCAGCAGGAACAATTGCAACAGCAACAACTGCAACCTCCTCCCCTGGAGCCTGAGGAGGAGGAAGAGGTGGAGCTGGAGCTCATGCCGGTGGACCTGGGGTCGGAGCAGGAGCTGGAGCAGCAGCGGCAGGAGTTGGAGCGGCAGCAGGAGCTGGAACGGCAGCAGGAGCAGCGGCAGCTGCAGCTCAAACTGCAGGAGCAGCTGCAGCAGCTGGAGCAACAGCTGGAGCAGCAGCAGCAGCTAGAGCAGCAGCAGCTGGAGCAGCAGGAGGTGCAGCTGGAGCTGACCCCGGTGGAGCTGGGCGCCCAGCAGCAGGAGGTGCAGCTGGAGCTGACCCCGGTGCAACCGGAGCTGCAGCTAGAACTGGTGCCAGCCGCAGGGGGTGGCGGAGCGGCAGTCCCCGGGGCTCCAGCCGCGGTCGTGGTGGCTCCCCCGGGCTACGTGGTGCTGCAGGAGCTCATGGTGCTGCCAGCCGTGGCAGCGCCGGCCGTGGTGGCCATCCCGGGCCCGGCAGGCAGCGCGGCGTTGACTCCCGCACGGCAGCGGCGGCGACGGCGCGCCCGGGACCGGCCGACTATCTGCGGGGAATGCGGCAAGGGCTTCAGCCGCAGCACGGACCTGGTGCGCCACCAGGCCACGCACACGGGTGAGAGGCCACACCGCTGCGGCGAGTGCGGCAAGGGCTTCTCGCAGCACTCGAACCTGGTAACGCACCAGCGCATCCACACGGGTGAGAAACCCTACGCCTGCTCGTACTGCGCCAAGCGCTTCAGTGAGAGCTCGGCGCTCGTGCAGCACCAGCGCACGCACACCGGGGAGCGACCCTACGCCTGCGGGGACTGCGGCAAGCGCTTCAGTGTCTCCTCCAACCTGCTGCGCCACCGGCGCACGCACTCGGGCGAGCGGCCCTACGTGTGCGAGGACTGCGGCGAGCGCTTCCGACACAAGGTGCAGATCCGACGCCACGAGCGCCAGCTGCACGGCGCGGGCCGCTCCAGGGGCCTCGGCCTGTTGCGCTCCTCGCGGCCCGCAGCCCTTGGTGGCCCAGCCCGGGCAGAGCAGGCCGCCACGGCCACTGCGCCCGCAGACAAGGCGCTGTGAGAGCCACGATCGGGGCTGCCTGGCCAGGAGGGGACCCCCTATCCGCCTCCACCTGAAAAGCTCCTTGACCCGGGTTCATGGGCGCTGGAGGCATCCTGGAATATCCCTGGAATAAAAAGCTTCCACCATCATCATCATCATCATCTCCCAGATTCCCTGAGAAAATACCAGGTTCACAGATTCACCGCCAGAAAAAAACCATCCGCCAAAACAGAAGTGGACTGGGACTGAAACAGCACGCGGGACACGTTTGTCTGCCCTTGGAGGGGCCTGCCAAAAATTTTCGCTCCGGGAAAACTGGACTTACTACGAACGAGGAAAAACTCCCAGTGGCGAGACGATTAATGACACTGGCCGAGGACTGGATACCCACCAGGGGATCAAAGACGTGGTGAGACACACATGGAAAAGCTTCGATCCTGGCGAAAATGATCCCAAGGAAAAATTCGGGGAAGAAGCAAACTTGTTTGCACTATGTAGAAACTGAGCAAGGCATTGAATCGTCCTCAGTGGCATTTGCCTTGAAAATACTTTCCAAGATGGAAATTCATCAGGGTGGGTATAATTCTGATGAAAACGCCTGTGTTCATCAACACAGGGTCAGAGCGCTCACGGGATCAATGTGCAAATCCAAGCCAGGAAGTCCTGCTCCGGGTGGAAGGTCAAACCTTCCCTCCAGGGAACCAGGGGGCTCCGGCGGGCATCGGAGGCAAGTTCTTGGCCTCTGCTGCCAGGTCCCCCAGTCCCCCCAGGCTGCATTAATGTCCTCTGGAATAAGAGCCTGTGGCTGAAGCAGAGGGCCTTCTGCTAGAGTTTTCCAGGGTCTGGAAGGAGGGTCCTCCAGAAGGAGCTCCGAGGTAGCCCCACTGTGGCCCCCTGGACTCCACCAGCTTCATGCTTCTCAGATACTACCCAGGGGCCGGCACTGGGAGTCCGGGGCAGATTTCTCCTGCACTAGGCTATGGGGGTTTGGAGGGCTGCCTGAGCAGACCCTGCGCCATGGCTGGGGCTGGGGGAAGAATGTCTGAGACAAGGTTTGGGAGCAATGCTCTTTACTACGTTTACCAAATCGTCTGGGGCAGGGGCTGTGAGCTGCAGCAGTTGCTGGTGCCTTGTGGGAAGGTGGGGCAGGGAGGACGCTGCCCGTCACCTCTGTCCCCAGTCACTTCCTGCTTGACCTGACTCTTCACATGTGGCTGCTTAATTCCTGCCCCTCTCTCCCCAGCTGCTTCTCCTTTACTAACACACCTGCTACATTTTACACATGTGTTGGTAAGTGAGAAACAGAAACGAAAAATAAATTAAAATGCAGAAATACAATGTCCTTGTCTTGGTGTTTTCACCTCTGGGTTTTGTGTCTTCCATAGGGCTTGCTTTCTTTTCTTTCTTTCTTTCTTTTTTCCTTCTCTTCCCTTCCCTTCCTTTCCCTTGTCCCCCTTTTCTCCTTTCTTTCCTCTTTCCCCTTCCCTTCCTTTCCTTTTTTCTTTCTTTTCTTCTTCTTCTTTTTTTTTTTTTTTTTTTTTTTTTTTTTTTTTTTTGAGACGGAGTCTCGCTCTGTTGCCCGGCCTGGAGTTCAGTGGCCGGATCTCAGCTCACTGCAAGCTCCGCCTGCCGGGTTTACACCATTCTCCCGCCTCAGCCTCCGGAGTAACTGGGACTACAGGCGCCTGCCACCTCGCCCGGCTAGTTTTTTGTATTTTTTAGTAGAGACGGGGTTTCACCGTGTTAGCCAGGATGGTCTCCATCTCCTGACCTCGTGATCCGCCCGTCTCGGCCTCCCAAAGTGCTGGGATTACAGGCTTGAGCCACTGCGCCTGGCCTTGTTTTTTTTTTTTTAATGTTGTTTGGGCTGTTCTCAAACTCCTGAGCTCAACTGATCCTCCCAACTCAGCCTCCCAAAGCACTGGGATTACAGGCATGAGCCACCACACCTGGGTAATTTTTAATTTTTTTTCTTTTTTCCTGTAGGGACAAGGTCTCACCCTTCCCCAGGCTGGTCTCAAACTCCCAGTCTCAAGCAGTCCTTCCACCTCAGCCTCCCAAACTGCAGGGAGTACAGGTGTGAGCCACTGTGCCTGGCCAAAGGATCATTTCTTTCTTTCTTTTTCTGAGAGAGGGTCTTGCTCTGTTGCCCAGGCTGGAGTGCAGTGGTTTGATCACTGCAGCCTCAAACTCCTGGGCTCAAGCAATTCTCCTACCTTAGCCTCCTGAGTAGCTGGGACTACAGGTACATGCCACAATGTCTGGCTACTTTTTTTTTTTTTTGAGATGGAGTCTCGCACCGTTGCCCAGGCTAGAATGCAATGGCACGATCTCTGCTCACTGCAATCTCTGCCACCCGGGTTCAAGTGATTCTCCTGCCTCAGCCTCCTGAGTAGCTGAGATTACAGGCACCCACCACCACGTCTGGCTAATTTTTTTTATTTTTAGTAGAGATGGGGTTTCACTATGTTGGCCAGGCTGGTCTTGAACTCCTGACCTTGTGATCTGCCCGTCTTGGCCTCCCAAAGTTCTGGGATTACAGGCGTGAGCCCCTGCGCCCAGCCATGTCTGGCTAAGTTTTAATTTTGTTTTTAGAGATGGGGTCTCACTGTGTCACCCAGGCTGTTGGGGTTCATTTCAAGGAAAATGTTCCTGGTTGCTCTCCAGCAAGGAACTTACTATTCAGGCCCATTACCCAATCCTGCTCACCCCAGACCAGACTTCCAGCCTGAGGCCCTTGGCTGGGTAATGGACTTATTCAGTGAGACCCTTATGGGAGGGCCAAGGACCCGAGGGTGGATGCTTGAGAAGGTCAGCTTTGGGATCCCAGCTTAGTAGTGGCTCACGCCTATAATTCCAGCACTTTGGGAGTCTGAGGTGGGGGGATCACTAGAGGCCAGGAGGTTGAGACCAGCCTGGACAACATAGCAAGACTCCATCTCTACTAAAAACGGTACCACTTCACTTCGGTCTGGGAAACAGCAAGACCCTTTCCTTCTCCCCCACAAAATTCAGCCCAGCTGCAGTCTGGAGTGATGGTGCTGAGCTCGCCCTGCTGCACAGCCACTTGAAGGAGCGTCGTGAGGCCTGGAGTCTCCTCCCAGCCCTGAGAGTCCTTGATTCTTTTCTGTCTTTATTTATTTAGAGACTCTAATCTCTCTGTGTTGACCAGGCCGGAGTGCAGTGGCACGATCTCAGCTCACTGTGACCTCCGCCTCCCGGGTTCAAGCGATTCTCCTGCCTCAGCCTCCCCAGTAGCTGGGAATACAGGCACGCACCACCACTCCCGGCTAATTTTTGTATTATTTTTAGTAGAGACGGGGCTTTTGCCATGTTGGCCAGGATGGTGTCGAACTCCTGACCTTAACTAATGCACCCACCTCGGCCTCCGAAAGTGGTGGGATTACAGGCATGAGCCACCTTGCCCAGCCTTGCTGCATGGAGCCCCTTGATGCACCTGTGCAGAGAGCTGGATGCACCTGAGAATTACCTTCCCCAGGATGGCCCTGGACCCATTAAGACAGGCACAGGAGGAGAATGCAGTCTGAGCTTTCCTGTTTTTGTTCAGGGCGGCTCTGAGTTGTGACTCACACTCGAGTTTGCCTGTGGGATCCAATCAAAACATCCCTTGCACACACACACACATATATATGTATATATTATATATATATTTATATATTTTTTAAGACAGGATCTCGCTCTGTTGCCCAGGCTAGAGTACAATGGCATGATCACGGCTCACTGCAGCCTCGATCTCCTAGGCTCTAGCAATCCTGCCTCAGCTTCCTGAGTAGCTGGGACTATAGGTGTGCCACTACACCTGGCTAATTTTTTTCTTTTCTTTTCTTTTTTTTTTTTTTTGAGATGGAGTCTCACTCTGTCACCCAGGCTGGAGTGCAATGGCGCAATCTTGGCTCACTGCAACCTCTGCCTCCCAGGTTCGCGATTCTCCTGCCTCAGCCTCCTGAGTAGCTGGGATTACAGGCAGGTGCCACTGCGCCCAGCTAATTTTTGTATTTTTAGTAGAGACGGGGTTTCACCATGTTGCCCAGGCTGGTCTTGAACTCCTGACCTCAGGTGATTCACTCGCCTTGGCCTCCCAAAGAACTGGGATTAGAGGTGTGAACCACCATGCCCGGCCTCACAGGATTTTGCTGGAGGCTACATCTTTACTTGGCTTCCTCTCCTTCCTTGACCTGCTTCTCTTACTCCAGCACCCTCCGGGATGATGGCCTTAATGCATCACTCACTCAGAAATTCGTGTGTCGAGGTCTGCTGCCCAGCAGCCTGCCCTGAGACCCATGGTGTAATTCTGGCAAGTGGAGGCTGGGCTGGGGCCACTCCCCCATCAGGTAGCAACAGGGACCTGTTTGTAGGGGGTGAGTGGTGGTTACCTTTGGCTGCCTTTTTTTTCTTTCTTTTTTTTTTCTTGAGACAGGGTCTCACTCTGTTGCCCAGGTTGGAGTGCAGGTACAATCATAGCTCAGTGCAGCCTCCAACTCCTGGGCTCGAGGGATCCTCCCATCTCAACCTCCCGAGCAGCTCAGACTACAGGCACACACCACCATGCCTGGCTTATTTTTATTATTTTTTTGTAGAGATGGGGTCTTGTCATGTTGTCCAGGCTGATGTCGAACTCCTGGGCTCAAGCGATTCTCCCACCTCAGCCTCCCAGAGTGCTGGGATTACAGGTGCCAGCCACCGCCCCTGGGCTGATGCCCCTTTTTGACACAATGGGTGGGGTTCGAGATACAATAAGTTCTGCCAATCGCCTGCCTCCCCACGGGGCACCCGGTGGGCTGGAAACACAAGGAACATCAGACAAAGGAACCCAACCCCACTTCATCAAAAACTCAAAACAGGCCGGGTACAGTGGCTCATGCCTGTAATCCCAACACTTTGGGAGGGTGAGATGGGTGGATCACTTGAGGTCAGGAGTTGGAGACCAGCCTGGCCAACATGGCAAAACCCCATCTCTACTACAAATTAAAAAATTAGCTGGGTGTGGTGGCGGGCACCTGTAATCCCAGCTACTTGGGAGGCTGAGGCAAGAGAATTGCTTGAACCCAGGAGGCAGAGGTTACAGTGAGCCAAGATTGCCCCACTGCACTCCGGCCTGGACGACAGAGCAAGATTCTATCTCAAAAACAAACAGAAACAATAGGGAAAAGAGACCTCAGTATAGAACTGGGTCCAATTCTGGCCGGGCGCGGTGGCTCACGCCTGTAACCCCAGCACTTTGTGAGGCCGAGGCAGGCAGATCACGAGGTCAGGAGATCGAGACCATCCTGGCCAACATGGTGAAACTCCGTCTCTACTAAAATACAAAAATAATTAGCCAGGTGTGGTGGCGGGCGCCTGTAGTCCCAGCTGCTTGGGAGGCTGAGGCAGAGGAATCACTTGAACCCAAGAGGTGGAGGTTGCAGTGAGCTGAGATCGCGCCACTGCACTCCAGCCTGGCGACAGAGCAAGACTCTGTCTCAAAACAAACAAACGGGGAGGCCGAGGCGGATGGATCACAAGGTCAGGAGATCGAGACCATGGTGAAACCCCGTCTCTACTAAAAATAGAAAAAATTAGCCGGGCGCGGTGGCGGGCGCCTGTAGTCCCAGCTACTCGGGAGGCTGAGGCAGGAGAATGGGGTGAACCCGGGAGGCGGAGCTTGCAGTGAGCCGAGATTGCGCCACTGCACTCCAGCCTGGGCGACAGACCGAGACTCTGTCTCAAAAAAAAAAAAAAATAATAATAATAATAAAAAACAAACAAACGAAACAAAACCCTGAAAACAGAGGATGCCCCCAACACCTCCCCCATGAAGGGCTCCCAGCCTGCCAACAGAAGGTGGCCTAGGGAAAGAGGGAGGACAAGCAGGCCTATGTCAGCGGCTGGTCCACCTGCCACCCTGCTGCTTATGTGAGCAGGAGGAAAGAGGAGGGAGGTGATTGGCAGCCTGCCCCAGGGACATGGCCTGCCTGGGCCTGTGCACGCCGAGAGAGCAGGAAACGGCAAGAATAAGAAAAACAGATACCCACATGGACGTTGCTGCTCGGCCCAGCCAGCGACTGGCCTGGTAGTGGGCAGCTTTCCCTCCCTGGAGGGCACTGGAGGGTGGCTAACAGAGGTGGGCGGGAGCACCAGGAAGGCAATCTCTCACTTTAGCCTCAGCTTGAGCTCCTGCACCGTGCCACTGGCTATCATGGCAGCCAGGGCCTTCAGCTCATGGCATCAGGCCTGGAGTACGGCAAGGCCCCCCTGCCAAGTCCCAACCGTGAGGTGCAGCCTGAGAGTCACCGACTGGGAATTGAGGGATGACAGAAAGAGGAGTTCCCTGGCCTGCATGGGGACAGGTCGTATTTCAGCCCAGCCTGAAAGGTGGCCAGAGAGGGGGATGCAGTGGTGGTAGGGGACGTCTGTCTTGAGCAAGAGCCTGAAGTGGGAGCTGGGGGCAAATCCAGGGGTCTCAGTGGTCCTGTGGCTGGAACTTCTTGCCCCTGTGGGGAGTCCGTGGTGGCTATGAAAGGCGTCAGGCGGTGGGGAAGGTTGTGACTTGCCAAAGTGGATGGGGGTGTGTCACGCGGTCCCGATGGACAGCAGGAAGCCATCCATGTTTAAGGAAACTAGGTGAGAGATGACAAGACTTCAAGGTGACAGAGTTAAGCTCTGGTCACTGGAATTTTTTTTTTTTTTTTTTTTTTTTTTGAGACAGGGTCTTACTCTCTGTTGCCCAGGCTGGAATGCAGTGGTGCAATCATAGCTCACTGCAGCCTTGAACTTGGGCTCAAAATCAAGTGATCTTCCTGTCTCTGCCTCCTGAGTAGCTGGGACTACAGGTGTGCACCACCGTGCCCAGCTACTTTATTTTTATTTTTATTTTTAAATTTTATTTTTTGAGACACAATTTCGCTCTTGTCACCCAGGCTGGAGTGCAATGGCACGATCTCAACTCACTGCAACCTCCGCCTCCCAGGTTTAAGCAATTCTCCTGCCTCAGCCTCCCGAATAGCTGAGATTACAGGCAGGCGCCACCACACCCGGCTCATTTTGCTTCTTTAGTAGAGATGGGGTTTCTCCACGTTGGTCAGGCTGGTCTTGAACTCCCAAACTCAGGTGATCCGCCTGCCTCAGCCTCCCAAAGTGCTGGGATTACAGGCGTGAGCCACTGCGCCCGGCCTCTAATTTTAAAATTTTTTGTAGAGGCAATGTTTTGTCTTGCTATGTTGCCCAGGCTGGTCTCAAACTCCTGGGCTCAATCAATCCTCTTGTCTCAGTCCCCCACAAAGTGCTGGGATTATAGGCATGAGGAATTCCCAATAAATGGGAATTATTGTTCAGCAGAAAACTGATCTCTTGCCGGGCGCGGTGGCTCACGCCTGTAATCCCAGCACTTTGGGAGGCCGAGGCGGGCGGATCACGAGGTCAGGAGATCGAGACCATCCTGGCTAACACGGTGAAACCCCGTCTCTACTAAAAATGCAAAAAATTAGCCGGGCGAGGAGGCGGGCGCCTGTAGTCCCAGCTACTCGGGAGGCTGAGGCAGGAGAATGGCGTGAACCCGGGAGGCGGAGCTTGCAGTGAGCCGAGATCGCGCCATTGCACTCCAGCCTGGGCGACTAAGCGAGACTCTGTCTCAAAAAAAAAAACAAAAAAAAAACTGATCTCTTTGGGAAAGTTAATGTGGGGAGAATATGGCCTGGCTCTGTGGTCCTTGACACCACCGTGAAAGACCAGGTCACCCTCTGCCCATTGCCCTTCCAGAAGCAGCTTGTCCTCCCTGCCCCAGCTCCGAGTCCACCACAATCTCCCACCCAGGCAGCTGCAAGGCATGCTGGGAGTGAGTGGCCCCTGGGGCTGGGGGCTGTCGGGGGCCGAAAGGAGGAGCAGATTCCTCCCTCCTGGCACCCACAAAAGTGTGTCCAGGGCTAGATCAAGTCCAGGTCCCCGCAATGGAATGGGAAGGAGCAGGCAGCAGTGGGGTCTCAACTGCCGACGAGGAGGCACACAGGGCTGGAAACAGTCTTTCTCTTTCCTTGACCGGACTTCAGCCTCCCTGGAGCCTCTTCTCCACTCAGCCTTGACCTTTGAGTGTCTGTGCCCGTCTCTGCATTGCCCAGCTGTAGCAAAAATCCTGTCAAGTCAGTTTAGCCAGAATCTCCACCCTTGATATCTGATCAAATCCCTCCTCGCCCACCACCCGCCGGGTGCTGTCTGATCACTCTTGCCTACCTTCAGCCAGGATCCTGGGAGTCAGTTCAACCAGAACCTCCCACCCCTTCGTATTTTTCCACCCACCCACTCCCCTCCAACCTGCTCCTAGGGTGGAAGTCTCCACTTGTCCCTGCTGTATTCGGAACTGAGCCCAGTTCTATACTGAGGTCTCTTTTCCCTATTGCAATAGTTCCTGAATAAAATCTGTTTTTACCATTTTAACTACTGTCTAGCTCTGTTTTTTTCTCTTTTTGTTTTCTTTCTTTTCTTTCTTTTTTTTTTTGAGACAGGGTCTCATTCTGTCGCTCAGGCTAGAGTGCAGTGGCACCATCATAGCTCACTGCAGCCTCAGCCTCCCATGCTCAAGTGATCTTCCTGCCTCAGACTCCCGAGTAGCTGGGACTACAGGCTCGCACCACCACACCTGGCTAAGTTTTTCTACTTTTTGTAGAGACGAGGTCTCACTATGTTGCTCAGGCTGTTCTCAACTCCTGGGTTCAAGTGATCCTCCCACTTTGGCTTCCCAAAGTGCTGCGATTATAGGAGTAATATGGTTTGGATCCATGTCCCCACCCAAATCTCATGTTCAGTTGTTATTTATTTATTTTTGGAGATGGAGTCTCAGTCTGTCACCCAGGCTGGAGTGCAATGGCGCTATCTCAGCTCACTGCAACCTCCACTTCCTGGGTTCAAGAGATTCTCCTGCCTCAGCCTCCTGAGTAGCTAGGATTATAGGCACTTGCCACCACTCCTGGCTAATTTTTGTGGTTTTAGTAGACACAGGGTTTCACCAGGTTGGCCAGGCTGGACTCAAACTCCTGACCTCAGGTGATCCACCCGCTTTGGCCTCCCAAAGTGCTGGGATTACAGGCCTGAGCCACCACGCCCAGCCTCTCAAGTTCAATTGTAATCCCCAGTGTTGGAGGTGGGACCTGGTGGGAGGTGATTGGATCATGGGGGCAATTTCTCATGGTTTGACACCATTCCCCTTGGAGCCGTCGTCATGTGAGTTGTTGTGAGATCTAGTTGTTTACAAGTGTGTGGCACCCCTCCCCTCTCTCTCATTCCTCCTGCTGCCGCCATTTGAAGTGCTGGCTCCCCCTTCACCTTTTGCCATGATTGTACGTTTCCTGAGGCCTCCCCAGCCATGCTTCCTGTACAGCCTGCAGAGACATGAGCCAATGAAACCTCTTTTCTTTGTAAATTACCTAGTCTATGGCAGTTCTTTATAGCAATAGGATAACTGACTAACACAAAGCATGAGCCACCGCTCCCAGCCTCAGCTGTGGTTTTAATAGCAGCACTACTGCCTTCAGCCCACTCCAGGCACGTAGAGGCTCAGTGGGAGCATCCATCAGCACCCTTCTGTACCAGGCTCCCTGCCAGCCCCTGGCGTGAGAGCTCAGGAGGAGCCCAGGAGGGCTTCCTGTGGGAAGAGACGGCTGAGGAAGTCCTAAGAGCCGAGTGGAGGGGAGCTCTGCCCAGTCATGGTTCAGTCCCTGCAGGTGGGTCTGTGCAGATATGGGGCAGGCCCAAAGCCCATGTACTTGAATGGAGATGCTCTCGGCCTCACAGAATTCCAAATGCTCCTGATGCCTGGTAACTCTTCACATACCCTGTGTCCCTGCCAGTGAGACACACGAAGGCTGAAACCCAGAACAAGCTTCACGCCAATCACTGGGTGGGCCAGCACCCTCCTCACTGCCAGCACCCACTGTGGAGGATGGGCAGGAGCCAGGCAGACGATACCCCAGGAACTGTTTCATGAGTATGCTTGGGTATTCCCCCAGCCCCAATCCCACCAACTGCTCATAGATACATGACTGACATGGAAATTGTACTAGTACAAAAAGGGTATGATTTAACTTTTTTTTTGAGACAGAGTCTCGCTCTGTTGCCCATACTGGAGTGCAGGGGCGCGATCTCGGCTCACTGCAACCTCCACCTCCCGGGTTCAAGCGATTCTCCCACCCCAGCCTCCTGAGTAGCTGGGATTACACCTGGCTAATTTTATATTTTTAGTAGAGACGGAGTTTCTCCATGTTGGTCAGGCTGGTCTTGAACTCCCGACCTCAGGTGATCCGCCCACCTCAGCCTCCCAAAGTGATGGGATTACAGGTGTGAGCCACTGCACCTGGCCCCTAATTTTTGTATTTTTAGTAGAGACAGAGTTTCCCCACGTTAGCTAGGCTAGACTTGAACTCCTGACCTTAGGTGATCCACCCGCCTCAGCCTCCCAAAGTGCTAGGATTACAGGTGTCAGCCACCGTGACCAGCTATTTTATTTATTTTATTATTATTACTTTTTGAGACAGAGTCTCGCTTCTCGCTCTGTTGCCCAGGCTGGAGTGCAATGGCGCAATCTCAGCTCACTGCAAGCTCCGCCTCCCAGGTTCATGCCATTCACCTGCCTCAGCCTCCCGAGCAGCTGTGACTGCGGGCCCAGCTAAATTTTTTTGTATTTTTAGTAGAGACGGGGTTTCACCGTGTTAGCCAGAATGGTCTCAATCTCCTGACCTCGTGATCTGTCCGCCTTGGCCTTCCAAAGTGCTGGGATTACAAGTGTGAGCCACTGCGCCTGGCCTATTTTATTTTTGAGACGGAGTCTTCCTCTGTCACCCAGGCTGGAGTGCAGTGGTGTGATCACAGCTCATTGCAGCCTCAACCTCTTGGGTTCAAGCAATCCTCTCACCACAGCCTCCCGAGTAGCTGGGACTACAGGCATGCACCACCACACCTAACTAATTTTTAAATTTTTAGTAGAGTCAGGGTTTCACTATGTTGCCCAGGCTGGTCTTGAACTCCTGGGTTCAAGCCATCTTCCTGCTTCGGCCTCCCAAAGTGCTGGGATTCCAGGTGAGAGCCATTGCACCCAGCTACTTTTTAAAAATGTTGTGTAGAGACAGGGTCTTGCTATGTTGTCCAGGCTGCTCTCAAACTCCTGGCCTTAAGCTATCCTCCTGCCTCAGCCTTCCAAAGTGCTGGGACTACAGGCATGAGCCAATCCTGGCCTGCTTTTTCATTACTTCCTTCTTCAAATGAGTCTGGGGAAATCTATCAAGACTGAGTTCAGTAGTGAGTGACAAGAAGGTCCAACTGAACTACAATTTATGAAAACCAATTGTCCTCAGGTCAGAGGCATCCTCAGGTGGCCCAGGCCTGGTCTAGCATTTCCCCAAAGCCAAGGACACCTAAGCCCCACCAGCTTCCTTCCTCTCCTCTCTGTCTCCTCAGCCCCTCAGCAGCGCTGTTGGAGCAAGAAGCAAAAATCACTGGTAGGGCCTGGCGAGATGGCTCACGCCTGTAATCCCAGCACTTTGGGAGGCTGAGGTGGGAGGATCACTTGAGCCTGGGAGTTTGAGACCAGCCTCGGCAACATAGGGACACACCATCTCTACAAACACTAATAATTTAAAAAATTAGCCAGGCATGGTGGCACGTGCCTATGGTCCTAGCTACTCAGGAGGATCACCTGAGCCTAGGAGGTCAAGGCTGCAATGAAGCTATGATCACATCACTGTACTGCAGTCTGGGTGACAGAGTGAGGGAAGGGAAAGGAAGGGAAGGGGAGGGGAGGGGAGGGGAGGGAAGGGAAAGGGAAGGGAAGGGAAGGGGAGGGGAGGGGAGGGGAGGGAAGAGAAAGGAAGGGAAGGGGAGGGGAGGGGAGGGAAGGGAAAAGAAGGGGAGGGGAGGGGAGGGGAGGGGAGGGGAGGGAAGGAAAGGAAAGGAAGGGGAGGGGAGGGGAGGGGAGGGAAGGGAAAGGAAGGAAAGGGGAGGGGAGGGGAGGGAAGGGAAGGGAAAGGAAGGGGAGGGGAGGGGAGGGGAGGGAAGGGAAAGGAAGGAAAGGGGAGGGGAGGGGAGGGAAGAGAAAGGAAGGGGAGGGGAGGGGAGGGAAGGGAAAAGAAGGGGAGGGGAGGGGAGGGAAGGACAGACCAAGAGGAGATCTGAGGAGATGCGGGGGTGATTCGGGGTCCCTGCCTGACAGGGTAGAGGGATCTAAGGCTGGGATGGAGCTGCTGACTCTCTCTTACACACCCTCCTCCCCTGGGGTCCCTTGCCATCCACATTACAGGTGGTTTTGGGCAATGGGCAGCACTGGGAAGTGACAGGGTGCAGGAGGGCAGGGTTGGGGTACTCTCTCCCCGCCACACTGTCCCTCCATAATCACAGTGCCCACAGTGTCCCCATCTTTATATCTCCACCTCCCTCCAGGTTTGACAACATCCTGCCCTTTCCTGCTGGAAGGCCTGGTGCCTTCACATTCCAGCTGCTTCCCTTTACCTGGTGTATTAGTCCATTTTAATGCTGCTAGAAAGAACTACCCAAGACTGGAAAACTTATAAAGGAAAGAGGTTTAACTAACTCACAGAGCCAGGCACAGTGGCTCATGCCTGTAATCCCAGCACTTTGGGAGGCCAAGGTGGGCGGATCATGAGGTCAGGAGTTTGAGAACAGCCTGACCAACATGGTGAAACCCCATCTCAACTAAAAATACAAAAATTAGCCAGGCGTGGTGGTAGGTGCTTGTAATCCCAGCTACTTGGGAGGCTGAGGCAGGAGAATCACTTGAACCCAGGAGGTGGACGTTGCAGTGAGCAGAGATCGTGCCACTGCACCCCAGCCTGGGTGACAGAGCGAGACTCCGTCTCAAAAAAAAAAAAAAAAAAAAAAAAAAAAACCAAAAAAATCCCACCACCACCACCAAAAACTGACTCACAGTTCCGCTTGACTGGGGAGGCCTCAGGAAACTTACAATCATGGTGGAAGGGGAAGCAAACACTTCCTTCTTCACATGA
Organism: Macaca thibetana thibetana; assembly: GCF_024542745.1. Classification (NCBI taxonomy): domain Eukaryota; kingdom Metazoa; phylum Chordata; class Mammalia; order Primates; family Cercopithecidae; genus Macaca; species Macaca thibetana. Next base: position 144,058,112 of record NC_065580.1, read on the forward strand.
TGGCAGGAAGAAGTGTGGCGCAAAAGGGAAAAGCCTCTTACAAAACCATCAGATATCATGAGAACTCACTAACATGAGAACAGCATGAGGCGAACTGCCCCCATGATTTAATTACCTCCCACCGGGTCCCTTCCACAACATGTGGGGATCATGGGAACGACAATTCAAGATGAGATTTCAGTGGGGACACAGCGAAACCATATCACCTGGCAACACTGCTTTTGGTTGTTAATTGTCCTATAGTCAGAGCCCTTCCTGGGAACCGCCTGGGGGCAATTGCACCTTCCTACTGAACCTGACAGATCAGGTAGGGTGGAGAAGGGTCTAATCTAGGGATCAGGGTTCTAAAAGATACCCACAGGGGAGTCAGGCAGTGTCATTCAGATATGGGCCGGGAGGAAGGGGACAGGGAGTGATGGGCACTGAGGACCATGGCCAAGCTCAGTCCCACCCACAGAAGCTGGTTACTTCTCAGGCCCTACTGGCTGGTGCCCTACAAACCAGGGGCCTTGTGTTGCCAGAACTTCTGATTTTTCAAATTTTATTTATTATTAGAGATGGGGTTTCAATCTGTTGCCCAGGCTGGAGTGCACCGGTGCTTCGACCAGTGCTCATTGCAGCTTCGACCTCCTGGGTTCAACGATCCTCCCACCTCATTTTCTCAAAGTGCTGGGATTACAGGTGTGACCCACCTCGGCCCCCTAGAGTGCTTAATTTATAGGTGTGAGATCCTGCATTAGAACCTGATTTTTAAATTTTATTTTTTAAACAAGAGTGGGACTCCTTATTTTAAAATGTTATTCTATTAAGACATTTTAAAACACCAAGAGCCAGGCAACATCACTGTGAGGGGTCTGATTCAAGGGGCTGGGGCTGCACCCCACTGTAGGACTAAGGTTTGAGTCCTCCTCTATCTTATTACTATTTTTTTTTTTTTTTTGAGATAGAGTCTCACCCTGTCACCCAGGCAGGAGTGCAGTGGCAATCTTGGCTTACTGCAACCTTCGCCTCCCGGCTTCAAACGATTCTCCTGTCTCAGCCTCCCAAGTAGCTGGGACTACAGGTGTGCGCTACCATAGCCGGCTAATTTTTGTATTTTTAGTAGAGGTGGGGTTTCACCCACCATGTTGGCCAGGCTAGTCTCGAACTCCTGACCTCGTGATCCGCCCGCCAAGGCCTCCCAAAGTGCTAGGATTACAGACACCGCGCCTGGCTGAGTCCCACAGTAAAGCACCAAGAACAATGGAGCAAGCGGGCGGGGAGCTGGGGAAGGGGCCTGGGCCACACCATTCCTGGTGGAAGACAGACCCTGGACTCCACCGATGCCAGAGCTCATCCTGACACCCCAGCTGCACCTCTTGGGAGTAGGTGCAGACAGGCTTGGGGGTGAGGGCCTGGGGGTGGCCGCTGAGGGCACCGATCCCTCCCTGGGCTCCTGGGGTCGCCTGTCACTTCTGCCCCTACAATGGCCATTCCCTCTGCCTGGACATCGCTTCTCTGCCGGTGACCCCATGTCCCTCCGAGTGCGGGCTCCACAACCCGTCTCCTCCCGCACTCAACCGCCACAGCCCACACATAAGACGTTCACCCTGCCTGTCCCTCCTCCCTCCCCGCCCACAAGACGTTCACCCAGCGAGGGCCCGGGGGTCTGGCGGAGTCGTGGACACCTGGCCTCCTCCCCACCACAGAGGTCGCCGCTTCCCTCCACCGTCCTGGGGTCCGGGGCAGGCCCCGTGGACAGGCGAAGGGGCCCCAGCGCGAGGCCTGGTCCTCAGCGGGCGCCCCCTGATGAACGAGGCCGGGCTGGGGTTCGGGGAAGGGTTAGGCGGCGTGACCTCGGGGTCACCTCCCAGACCTGGCCGGGGTGTCCAGGAGCGGGGCGAGGTCGTGGGCGCCCCACAAGTGTCGAGGGCGCTCCCGTCCCCTCCCTGCACGCCCGGTCCGAGGCCCAGCTGGGCAAACCTCCACGACCCGCGCTTCCCAGCTCCGCGCCGCGGCCCCCGCGTGACCGGAAGTTCCTCCCCCCGCGGGCGCGGGCGAGGCGGGGCCGGCCGGCGGCACTTCCGGTGCCCACGCGCCGCCGTCGCGCAGCTCCCGGGCCGTCACTTTGTGTAGCGCGGGGCCCGCCGCCGGCCCGCAGGCCCCGGCTCCGGTGTCCGGCCCGCGGCTCGGCCAGCCCGGCCCGCGTGGTGAGTGGGTCTCGTGGGGCCGGTGGGCGGCGGCGCAGGCGGCAGGTGCGGGCGGGCCGGGCTTGCGCTCGGGGGCGGCGGCGGCGGCGGGGCCGGGCTGGCCCTCGACGCCCGGCGCGGGGAGGCCGCGGGGAGGCGTCGGGGCCGAGTCCTGCGGGGTCGGAGCGGAGCGCGGGTCGGGCCTTCAGCGGCAGCGCCCCCGCCTCCCGGACCCCCGTCCGGGCCTGCGCGTTGCGGACCCCCGGGGCCGGTTCAGGTAGGAGGCGGAGGGGTCAGGCCCGGGAGGCCACGCATGACACCTCGGGGTGCTCGCCCACGCCTTCTCGGCCGTAGCGGCAGGGGCTGGGCCGCGGCCGCCCCCAGGACACACCCATCCAGGAGGGGCTGTCACCGTCTGGGTCTCTGCAGGAGGAGGCGGCTCCGGACGCCCCCTTGGGGGCGGGAGGCGCCCGGTCCGTCGCCCCAGGAGCCCGCTTTGTGACCTTGGGGGCCTTGTCTGGGCTTTCCCTCATCTGCAGAAGGAGCCCCGGTGGCCTGCTCGTCTGTCTTCTGCTGCCGGCAGGTGGGTAGGGACACCCATCCCTGAGATTGGATGGGGTTTGGGCTGTCCCGCGTGGCAGCAGAGGTAGGAAAGGGGCTGGGCTTTGGTCGAGGACCTGATGGGCAAGAGGAAGTGCAGATACCAGGAGGATGAGGCCCCCAGCTCTGCTTGTGTGGGGAGACCTTGGTGCTTGGTATGGTTCAACAAGTGTGGGCAGGTCTGGGGAGCCAGGTGGGGTGGTGAGGGGGTTACCCTGGGGGACCTGGGATGGCCCCCATGGAAATAACCTGCACCAGGAGCAAACCCAGGAGAGTAGGGGGATCCAGAATCCGAGGACAGACAGTGAGGACTGTGGTGGTCGGGGAAGGAAGTCTTCCAGGAGGGCATGAAGACCCGAAAGGCGCTGAGGGCAGTGGGGGCCACCCAGAGGGAATGAAGGGGGCTAGACACAAGCACAGCCCCACATCTCCCACTCTCCGAGTTGAGTTTCCCTGGCTTTGGAGCTTTTGTGGAGAGTTTCTATCCACTTTCAAGCTTTTTCTCTTCTTCCTGTCCTTGTCTCCCTCCCTTTTTCTCTTGGAAGATATCTTGTCACCTCCCATTCTAAATGTTGGCTGCAGCACCGTATCCTAGAGTGCAGTAGCCTGGTAGAAATGAGGGTTTGGGGCCGGGTGAGGTGGCTTACGCCTGTGATCCCAGCACTTTGGGAGGCCGTGGCGGGTGGATCACCTGAGGTCGGGAGTTTGAGAATTGAGGGTTTGGGATGAAGTTGGTGAGGCCCCCTGTGGCCTCTGGTTTGGGATTGATGCTGAGGAGGCCCCCTGTGGCCTCTGACCCAAAGTTGGATGCCGAGGGAGAGGTGAGCAGTGTTTACAGTGGACTGGCAGGCTGGCAAGAGGAGGGAAAGAGTGCGGGTCTGGGGGAGGCAGAGATAACCCAGGGAGAGTTGCTGGAATCTAAACTGCCCGGCCCGCTGTGGTCTGGTTTGCAAACCATTCTGTTCTGAATCTTGGGTTGGGGACGATGTCTGGCTGTGTTTCTGACGTCTGTAGGAGCTGGTCCTCCACCTTCTCTGGTCATCCGTGGGTGGACTTCTTGGGAGAAAGAACTCGGTGTCCTCTTTGGAGGCAGAGACTCCCCACCGCTTCTGGGTGGGGATTTGTAAGGGTCTCACTAACCAGCAGTGGTCAGCCTGTTCTGGAACAGGACAGTAGGGCCAAAATGCTGAGTTTTAAAAATCCTGTGTCCATCACACTGGCTGGCGACTTTAGACATTCTTTTAGTAAGTGAATGCTTCTTAAGTGTTGGTGTCGGGGGAGTCAGACATGAGCAAAGGGAGCTTCTGCCGCCCTGGAGCTGACCATACGCAGGGAGAGAGATGGTAAGACAGTCCCATAAGTGTAGTTTTAAGATGTGGTAGGTGCTGCGAGGGAAGAAATACAGGGAACTGTATCACCACTGGGACCCAGGGGGCTGCCTCAGAAGATCACTCAGGAAGAGGGGGAGAGAGTTCCGGGGATGGGGAATAGCACACATAGGGCCTGAGATGAGATGAACATGCAGCCACTTTATTCTAGAGCCATGAAGTGTTCTTCTGTTGTGTCCTCATATTGGTGGCCTGGCTCTGGGAGTTGAAAGTTGCTGCTTCAGGTGGTGGCCAGGCAGGAGACAGCTCTGCCGGGCTTGGCATGGCACCTAGGCCCAGCCTGAATCTGCGGCCTGAGGCTTGAAAGAGAAAAGCCCTCCTCTGGGCCTCAAGTGGGTGGCGGTTGGGAAACCGTTGCTGAGTGTACCCAGCGCCCTGAGTGCTGGGCAAGGCCGTGTCCTCCTGGAGGTGGCTAGCATAACACGCAGAGCATGCGTTTCCACACTTCAGGCGTCTTCACGCGCCAAAGAGCTGTGGACACTGAGAAGGCCAGCTTCTGGGAGAGGCTGGAGATTGGGGTGGCGCTCCCAGGCATAGTTCTGTGACTTGAGTCTTTGGGGGTCAGTGATTCTGAAACTAGAAAGGGGGCTGGCCAGGCGCGGTGGCTCAAGCCTGTAATCCCAGCACTTTGGGAGGCCGAGATGGGCAGATCACGAGGTCAGGAGATCGAGACCATCCTGGCTAACACGGTGAAACCCCGTCTCTACTAAAAATACAAAAAAAACTTAGCAGGGCGAGGTGGCAGGCGCCTGTAGTCCCAGCTACTCGGGAGGCTGAGGCAGGAGAATGGCGTAAACCCGGGAGGCGGAGCTTGCGGTGAGCTGAGATCCGGCCACTGCACTCCAGCCTGGGTGACAGAGCGAGACTCCGTCTCAAAAAAAAAAAAAAAAAAAAAAAAAAAAAAAAAAAAAAAGAAAGGGGGCTGGAGCCACTGAGGGGGCACAAGTGACCTTTGGGACAGAGGTGGCTTCTGGATGCCTGTGTGTCCCAGCCCTTGACTTGGGTGGGCCTGTGTGAATGCTCAGAGCTTCCTGGCTTTTAAAGCAGTGTGGATTTTAAAGCAGCTGCTCAAAGCAGTTCAGGAAACAAGTATGCGCCGCTGCTATGGTTTGGGTGTTTGTCCAGGTGTCAGGCTGTTCTTGCGTTGCTGTGAAGAACTACCTGAGACTGGCTAATTTATAAAGAAGAGGTGAAATTGGCGTATGGTTCTGCAGCCTGTACAGGAAGCATGGTGCTGGCATCTGCCTGGCATCTAGGGGGCCTCAGGAAGCCTTTAATCATGGTGGATGGTGAGGGGGAATAGGCATGTCACATGGCAAAAACAGGAACAAGCAAGAGAGAGTGAGTGGGGAGGCGCCACACACTTAAAGACGACCAGATGTCCTGTGAACTCAGAGCGAGCACTCATTACTCACTGTCTCCAAGGGGATGGCCTGTCCCCATGATCCAGTCACCTCCCACCAGGCCCCACCTCCAGCATTGGGGATTACGGTTCAGCATGAGATCTGGGCCGGGGCAAACATCTAGGCTCCATCAGTCCCCTTCCAGTCTCACGCTGAAGCGTGATTTCCAGTGTTGGAGGTGGGCCTGGTGGGAGGGGATTGGCTCATGGGGGCGGATCCCTCATGAATGGTTTAGCACCATCCCGTTGGTGATAAGGGAGTTCTCAGTTCATGAGAGATCTGGTTGTTTTAAAAGAGTGTGGAGCTTCCTCCCTCTCTCTTGCTGCCCCTTTGTCTCCTTCCATGAGTGGAAGCTTCCTGAGGCCCTCCCCAGAAACAGATGCTGGTGCCCTGTCGGTGCAGGCTGTTGAACTGTGAGTGAATGAAACCTCTTTTCTTTATAACTTACTCAGCCTCAGGTATTCCTTCACAGCAATGCAGAAATGGCCTAACACAGCTGCCTAATTGATAGAGAAGTGATGGGTTACGGAGGGAGAGGTAATCACGGAGCAGCTTTCTCCTGTGTCTGTAAGAACACCAGGTGTGGTGGTCTGGACTGTTCTCATGAAGGCCACTCAGTCTTGTTTTAGGAGTTCTGTGGCAGACAGTGTCCACTGCTCGAGCTGGATGAACTAGGGGGGGCCCAGTGCTCTGTGTGGCCAAGTGGCCTGACATTCCAGGATGCTTCTGGGGCTCATGGCCTCAGCCCCTGGATTCTGGGCTTGGCTCGCTGTGGAAATGGCCCTGTTCAGGCCGGAGACACTGATGGTGTGTATCCTGGGTGACGGGCCGGGTCTCAGGTTTATACCCAGAAAGGAGCCACCGAAATGGACTCATCAACTCTGTGACTCTGCCCTGCCCTCGGGACCCCACAGGGGCTGGTGAAGGACACGCAGTGGGGAGAGGCCAGGGGTCCCAGGGCCAGCAGATCCCGTCCTGCCGTGTCCATGGCCCTGGACCCTGGACCCTGTGTCAGTGTGGCTGCCTCTCCCCTGAGCTTCTGGGCTGAGCTGTCCCTGATGTCAGTAAGAGAGTAGGACCCTGTAGCCTCTGGGACTTTGATAAGTCAGCCCTTAAGAGTCTCTGATCCCCAAACTTGAAATGTCACAGGCATTTCCTGTCCTCCTGATGGTCTGGCAATGAGCTGTGTGTCTACCATGCACTGCACTTTTCACAGAGCGAGGGCTGAGGGCACATGAAGGTGACGCTGGCTCGCAGCCCCCACTCTCCCATGTCCTGCAGGAGGGAGCCTGACCTGCTGGCTTCTCGGCACCTGTCTCTCCTCCCAGCCCCATCGTGCCTTGCAAGTGCCTGCAGCCTGTCTGTGCTGAGACCTCTTGGCGTTCCCTGCTGGCCTGGTTCATGTGTGTTGAGGACCAGGTAAGCGTCTCTTTGTTCTCGGTATCCTTCTGGCTAAACACGGGCCATCCTCGGGCTGTGTGATGCTTCCTTGTGGATAAAGACTGGGAGAAATGGCTGATTTACTCCAGGAAAGAGCAGCAGTTCACACCAGGCATGTAGTTCTTGGTGAAAAGGAGTTGAGACTGGCATCCTAGGGCTCACGCGGAGGGGCTCCTGGGGCAGCCTTTCTGGGTACGGAATGTCTTGGTGGTGCAGGGGAAGACTGTGGGAAGGCCTGGTCCTCCCTCATCTCCATTGCCTTCAACTACATAACAGGAGGAGTCAGTCCTGCTCCCTGCGCCCCTGCCAGGCTGTGGGCGACCCTGTGAGGGGACCTGTATGGTGTGCTGGGAGCGGCGCATCACTGGCGTCCATCTGCGTTTCAGGCCACGCGGAGGCTCACTCCCAGGGAGGATGGCGGCACTCCACACGACTCCCGACTCCCCAGCTGCCCAGCTGGAGCGGGCAGAGGACGGGGCAGAGTGCGACCCTGACCAGGAGGAAGAGGAGGAGGAGGAGGAAAAGGGGGAAGAGGCGCAGGAGGTGGCAGAAGAGGAGGAGGAGATAGTGGTGGAAGAGGAGGAGGAGGGTGTGGCAGAGGTAGTGGAGGACACGCAGGTGGAGGAGGTGGCCGAGGTGGAGGTGGAGGCGGACGTGGAGGAGGAGGACGTGAAGGAGGTACTGGCAGAGGAGCAGCATCTGGCATTGGGGACCCAGGAGCGACTTAGCCATGGTGGTGATGCCAAGTCCCCAGTTCTTCAGGAAAAGGGTAAGAAAAGCAGCCAGCCTTGCGGAGGAGGTGAATGGGGCTGAGGTGGACCAGGCCAGGGACCTGGTCAAGTCAGGAGGGCTCTTGGGCCGATAGGGTGGAGCTGAAGCCCGGCTTTGCAGTGAGGGTGTTTCCGGGGCTCCTGGCCCTGCAGGCTGGGGGCTCAGGGCAGCTGGCCCTAAGAGATCTCTCCCCGCAGGCCTGCAGCCCTCCCGGGCTCCAGCCACTCCTAGGGATGAGGACCTGGAGGAGGACGAGGAGGAGGAGGAGGAGGAGGATGAGGACGAGGATGATTTGCTGATGGCTGGGTCTCAGGTGAGCTGCCCTCTCTGTTTGAGGCTTGGGTAACCTAGGCAGGGTTCCCCCTGGGGCCTCGGCACCTGCTGTCTGGAGACATATGTTGGCAGCGGCCACGGCACTGGGGTCCCCAGGCTGGGCCCTGGCCCTGAGTTGGGAGGGGGCCACAGGAAGTGGCTGGGTGTCCAGCCCCAAGCCCAGGGGTGTGGTCCTGCTCTCCTGAGCGTTGGGTTGTCCTGATCCCTTTGGCTGCCACCCACTCAACGGCACTGCACAGCGACTTCAGAGGCCTGGCTGTCCCCCAAGGCTGGCCGCTCCCGCACCTGGAGTGCCTGTCACATGTCCAGGGTCTGGGTTCCTGCTGCCCAGACAGGTCAGGCGCCAGTGCCCACGCTCAGTTTAGCTGCTCCTGCTTGTCCACACAGGAGTGGGCCCTCCATGGCTGACGTGGCCGTTGCACCGGCTTGAGCCACACTGCATGAAGAGGGGAACTGGGGGCAGGGCTCATTGTCTCCTGACCTCTGCATGAGCCACAGCTCTGCCCTAGGAGCTGGGTCATTCAGCCTCTTTGAGCTTGAGTCCCCATTCTCTGGCTGGGATCTGGCCCCTGCTTTCCAGGGCTGCGGCAAGACCTGAAAGCCCTCAGTGCCATCTGGGCATCTATGTCCCCCTGACACCCACGCTGGAGGGCCTCAGTGGCCTCAATCATCCGTGGCTCTTTGTAAAGGGCTCCCTCAGCTTCTCACCTGGGGCTGTTTCCCAGGGGCTGGTGACATTTGAAGACGTGGCTGTGTACTTCTCCCTGGAGGAGTGGGAAAGGCTGGAAGCAGACCAGCGGGGCCTCTATCAGGAAGTCATGCAGGAGAACTATGGGATTCTGGTGTCCTTGGGTAAGGACGGGACCTTTAGTCCCCAAGAGGCAGCCTGGTGTGATGGCTGCCAGGGGCTTAGCTGTCTGACAGGGGGGGCTTTCGAATCCCAGGGTCTTTGCAAAGGTGGATGCTGGGCCCAGTCCACCTCCCAGGGAAGCCCTAGGACCTCATGGCCTCTGGGGTGGGGTGGGGGATGTCACTGGCCAGGCAGCGCCCTGAGCCAGGTGATACGTCTGTGGAGGCAGTCTGACTCTGGTCTCTGTGGCATGGCCCCTGAAGCCTCTGGGGGTGAGGAGGGAGAGGGAGGAGGAAGAATGTGGGCATCTTGCAGGTGAAGGTGTTGGGGGGGCTTGGTGGGAGGAGAGCAGGGGAAGACAGGGAAAGGTTCAGAGGGAAGGGAATGCCTGGACCCTTCGGAGCAGGGAGGGGTGGGAAGGGCTGATGCTGGGAAGGTGGAGGTGGAGGGGCACTGAGCGGTGGCGCAGCACGGGCCATAGGGCAGCAGAGGGCCCACGGGAGCTGCCTATAGCCGTTGTCTGTTCTCCTGGCAGGATACCCAATCCCCAAGCCTGATCTGATCTTCCGACTGGAACAAGGGGAAGAACCTTGGGTCCCAGATAGCCCCCGACCTGAGGAAGGAGACATCGTCACTGGTGTCTACACAGGTGAGCGCGGATGGAATTTCGTGGTTTGTGCCGACAGCTTCTCGGAGCTGTTGTCAAACTTTGGCCTTCACCGAGCTCTCTGCAGACCTGGTACCTGGTGCCTCTGACTGTGCCTCTGACCATCTGTGCTGAGGAGTGAGGTATGGAGGGGGCTCCGTGGATATGGGGGTGGCCGGCCTGTGCCAACCTGTGCCTTTGCTGCCTGGCTTCTGGTGGTTCAAGTTCCAGAGAGGTCCGAAGGCTATAAGGTCCTTAGAGAACCTAGAGGCTCCTCCTAGGAACCTTTAAAAATGATTCCCTGTCCCACGTTGGAGCCCGTGAATTTCTTTGCATGTGAGGGGCCAGCTGTCAGGTGGTCGGCTGAGCCAGGGCAGGCGCAGGAGCCCAGCACGCCGTCGCGGAGGCCCTTCTGATGACAGCGCTAGCTGGTCCTCCTGCTTCTCCGCCCACTTGGCCGCGTGTCTGGGAAAAGGCTCCCCGCAGTCTCCCTTGCTCTCCCTGGAGCACCGTGGGAAGGACTCTGACCGGGGTGGGCAGCTTGGGGCATTCTGGAGAGGAGGTTTTGGAGTGATGGGTGCAGAAAGCGTTCAGGGTGGTGAATTTTCCTGGAAGCCTCAGGCCCAGCTCTGGCTCTGCTCCTTCAACTCTAAGGCTCCCTTTACTCATCTGAAGAAATTGAACTCAACTCAGGTTCCCACTGGAGGATGCCACACTGTCAGTTGCGTGGAGGTTCTTAGTGGTGTCTGAGGGGCTCCTAGCGTTAGAGAGCTCTGCAGAGGCCCCTGCCCCACAGGTGTCTGGTTTGGGGCTGGGTGATGCCAGTCAGGAGGGGCAATGGGTAGACTCAGAGCACTGCATAGATGTGTTTTCAAATGAAAATACTGGTGTGTGGTGGCTCACGCCTGTAATCCCAGCACTTTGGGAGGCCGAGGCAGGCAGATCACGAGGTCAGGAGTTCAAGACCAGTCTGGGCAATATGGTGAAACCCCATCTCTACTAAAAATATAAAAATTAGCTGGGTGTGGTGGTGTGCACCTGTAGTCCCAGCTACTTGGGAGGCTGAGACAGAAGAATCGCTTGAACCGGGGAGGTGGAGGTTGCAGTGGGCCAAGATTGCACCACTACACTCCAGCCTGGTGACAGAGTAAGACACCATCTCAAAAAAAAAAAAACAAAAAAACAAAAAACAACAAAAAACCATCAGATCTCGTGAGAACTCCCTCATCATCACAAGAACAGCATGAAGGAAATGGCCCCCATGATCTGATCACCTCCCACCAGGTCCCTCCCTTGACATGACACTTGGGGATTACAATTGGAGATAAGGTTTGGGTGGGGACACAGAGCTGAACTATCATGGAAGCCTCCTCTCTGTGTCATTGTAGGAGGCCTTTCCTGCCGCCATTCTCCAGACACTTGGGGACCCTCTTGGAACATTTCCTAGGCTTCAGTCAGGAGTGTTCTGGTTGGCAAGAAAGATCACTGCTGCCCCGGGATGAGTGTGGGATGTGGGTGACGCTCTCAGGAGGTGAAGGGGACATAGGCCTGTGGGGCCCATCCCTCAGCATGTGGTCTACTTGTGCTCCTGTTCTCTGTGCCTCTTGGAGGGTTAGGGGTAGAGCCTTGTGCAGGCTTGAGCCTGAGTGGTTCCCTTTCAGTCCAGGCGACAGGACCCTTGTGGCCTGTGCACCTGGCTGGGGTTTGCAAGCTCCCTGGGGCTGGCTGTGCCAGTGCCCCCTGCGCCCCCTGTGGCTGCTCATCGTGCTGGGACTGGTAGGCCTGGGATGCCCCTGGCCCTGAGTGGGTGTGTAAGGGCGGCCTCTGAAATGTGACCCATAGCCTGTGTACTGAGTGGCTACCCTCCCCTGCTGCTCCCCACTCCCCCAGTGCTCCCTGCCTCCCCTGCATTCATTTCTGGTGGGCTGAGCTGGCTGAGATCGCTGGGGCAGGACAGAGGCTGACTGTGCCCAGGCTGACAGAGTTTGTTCCTAGACTGGAGTCTTGCAAGAGCCAAATGTGTCCCTCTCTTGGGCTCCTTAATGAGTTGGGCCACAATGACATCTGGGCTCTGGTACTGTGCTCATCAGGACCCACCCCTCCTGAGGGCTGCTGAAGCCCCCACCTGCCCTTCAGCCATGCTCCAGCCCCACGCTTCCCCTCCTGCCCCTCCCCTGCCCTGCCTTTCTCCTTACCTGGCTTAGATCCCCACCCTGGTTGAACCCTGTTTTCTGCCGGCTCTGGTCTGCACTGGAGCAAGAATGTGCCTGGAGAAAATTGTGGCTGTGGGTGCCTGCAGGCCTTACGTGGCTGCCAGTGGCCTTGGCCTGGCAGGCCAACCTTGTACTTGTGGGGCTGCCTCTCCACCCTCTGAGATGGACCCCCTCAGCCACTGCAGACTGACCCTTCTGAGGTCACCTGCCCCAGTGAGGGGCAGGACCAGTGCCTGTCCTCAGAGGAGGCCCCCTCCTTACAGACCTGGCAGCCTGGCCAGGGCCATGCAGCTGGTTCAGATCCCAGTGCAGCAGCTGTGCCCGAGAGCCCTACCTCCCCCAAGCACCAATGTGTGGGGCCAGTGCCACCCTCGTCTCCCTGACATTTTGCAGAAAGGCGGGCTGCTAATGCCTATGAACTTGGGCGTGTCACCCTTGTCCACCTCCTCCCTTTGCTGCCCCTCATGAGGGAGGGTCTCTCTGAGGCCATCTGGAGTTTGTGTCTGGATAGAGAAAGTTGCACCAGCCGGGGGAGAGGAGGGAGCAGGTGTTGGCCTCACTCGGAACTGACTTCCACAGCCTGCACTCCAGGCCAGGCCTTAGCGGATGGGTTGTCAGAGGGAGAGAAGCGGGGCTGTTCAGTCAGCTCACTCTGCAGACTCACCGTGGGGCCCAGGTCAGGTTGGGCCTGGAGGGCAGGTTCCAAACTCCAAGATGGGCAGAGGTTGCCCAGGGGTGGGAGTTGTAGATGGTGGCGCCTGCTGCCATGGGTGATGTGTGTGGGCTACACTGAGCAGCATCCCTGAGTAATGTGAGATGTGTGTGGCGTCCCATGCCAGGTTGGGACCGTGTCTTCTGGGTCAGGCATGTGGCTGTGTGGCCACTGTCTTCCCCACAGCCCCTGTGATTAGTGTCCTACATAGGACCCCCACCCTGTGCCCAGGGCAAGGCACTTACCGGACGTGTTCCGGGGGCTCTGCTGCTGGGGACATTGGCTGGCCCCTGGGATTACCACTGCCTCCTGCACAGTTAAACCAGGGCCTGGGGATAGAAGCTGGAGAGGCTGCAGTTGTGTTGGTGGGATTCTGGGTCAATGCTCGGCTTTGGTGATGCTGATGACCACCCTCCCTAGGGATCTTTGTGCATCCAGGGCCTCCCTGAGGGCCTTGGCACTGCACCAGCCGCTGGTGAGCAGGAAGGCCCTAGTGTGGGCTGGAGGGTGCCCCGCCCCTCCTGTGCAGTCCAGGAGGCAGCCTGCCCCCGGGGCACAGGGCTGGCCAGGGGCCTGTCTAGGGTTAGGGACTGTGGCCCAGCCTCAAGAGGAAAGGCCTTGGTGGGGATCTGTGGCCACCAGGGCCTGATGGCAGGAAAGGAGCATCACCTGACATTTGGGGGACAACTTGAGCGATGACCAACAGAAAGCATGGGATGGACAGCAGGGGCCTCGGCATTTGCAGGGACCCATGGTGGCAGCAGCACCACCTGACCCTGGGAGGTGCTTCTGCAGCTGCGTAGCAGGTGTTTATGGATGTGCATTTCATCCTTGCAGTAGTCCCACCAAGTGGATTTATCCACTGGTGCTGTTATCGACCCATTTTACAGATGGGGAAACTCAGATTTAAGGCCTTGCCCAAGGTCCCATGGCCAGTGTGTCATAGGAGTAGAATTCACACCCAGGCAGAGCCCAGGCCCTCCAGCTGCCTTTTGAGGTGAAGCCAAGGAAGAGATGGTGTAGCATCCCGGCCTGGCCCCTGCTGTCCTGATGGAACTGAGCAGATGTGGGGCTTCAGCCTGCAGGAGGGTTACTGTGGTGGGTGCAGTGGAGTAGTGAGCCCTTGAGGAACATCTCAGCATTAAGATTTGAAGGGAAGCCTCTAAAGACACCAGTCATGCTAGGGAGTAGCTGTGCCCGGTGCTGGTGCCTGTGGAGGGAGGTGGGGGAGATAGTTCCTGTGACAGCCCCAACCCCAGCCCTGAGGCCTTTCATTCATTCCCTTGGCACCCAACCTGCTGGGGTGGTCTCCCCTCCATCAGCTCTTATCACCTGCCACTGGATGGGAGGGGGATCTTAGTGTTCCCAGTTCAGGACACAGGCTGTGAAGGTCCTTGTGGCTACACTCTGGAAGCTTCTCCCTCCCTAGACAGCTAACTTTGACCCTCTGGTCGGCCTCTGTTTTTGATCGCTGAGCCTTGTGGTCCCTCGGGATCTTCCTGGAAGCCTAGCTGAATGTTGCTAGGCCAGAGTCTTCAGGCCTAAAGGTGAGGTGCAGGGGAGAGGGACCGCCAGCCCCAGGGTTTCCTCTCCTCCGCTGTCCCCTGCGTTCTGGAGGAAGCAGGTGTGTTGGGCACCCTGGGCTGCTGTCACATGGTTCGTGCCCCAGTGCCCTCCAGCTGTTGAGAAACATGTGCCAACCGCTCCTAGTCAGCCTCCAGTCTTGGGTCTGATGAGTTGAGCTGTGAGGAGGCCTCACTTAGATCTGAAAAAGGGCTTTGGATCTGAGAGCCAGCAAACACCCTTGGGGCCATGTCCCTGGAGTCCTGTTGGCTGAACACCCTCAGTCAAGGATGTTCCCATCCACTTCGACAGAGCCTGGCCTGGGGCAGGCTGGTCTCCCTCTGGGACCCTTCCCAGGGGCCCTGCTACTTCCTGGGAGCTCCCCTCAGAGTGCAGCCAGCTCAGACTTCCCAGGGACTTGGATGCCCTTCCTGTCCCACACTCGGTGTCAGTGGTGGCCTATCACCATGCCATATGCTGGAGTGTGGCCCACCCTTGTCCCAGTTGTTGGACAGGCGGCATGCCAGCTCCAGAGCTGGTGGGAGGTGCCCTCTCTACAGAGCCTACTGGGAGGAGGGCTCCCTGCCTACCTCCCCAAGTGAGAGGGTTCCTTGCTGCACTGAGGATCAAGGGAGAGGTACTGGGAGGAGCCTCCCAGCTGTGGGCAGCTGAGACTTCTGTGGGCAAGGCCGCACTTGGCCTGGGAGTCCAGTTCTTTGAGGCTTATTGTACAGTAAATGCTCGTTGAGTCTTGGCTGGTTGCTGATGCATCTCGCTACAAAATCGTAGTTGTTCCTAGGCTTGAACCTTCCCCGTTTGGAGGCATCTCTAAACCCAAGACCTGCATCAGAGCCTGAGGGTCAGATCCTTTCCAGCTCTCTGCCAGCCTCCCTACCCTGTAGGGTTGGGGCTTAGGGCTAGGGTGCAGCAGCCTTCCCGGACCTGCGGAGCGTTGCTGCCAAACGGGAAAGGGTGACCACTGATGGGGACTGGGCTTTTCTTTGCTGCTCTGTGCACAGAGTGGCTGTGGGTGGCAGTTCGAGGTGGACTCAACTTAGTGACAAGAAACCTTTTTATTTCAAGCTTACGTTTACTATAATAGTAAACCGAGAAAGTATCATGAAATGGGAAAGATGAAGTAACCCATTTTCTGACCCTTTTCTATGATGCCTGTTTTTTCACAGTGAAGCCAGGCCTGTGTGGGTCTGTGTTTTCCCGAGGCTCTAGGTCCCCATGTGGAATGCATGTGGGACAAGGCAGTGCCAAGGCCATGCAGCCTGGTAGGGGCCGGCGTGCAACATGAGGGGCCACCCGAGGCGCACTGGGACCTCCTGGGCTCCGACTTCCCCCCTAGGGCAGGACTCAGTGGTCTAAGTTTATCCAGCTAGGTGATGGCTGAAATGGGCCAGTGCATTGGCAGGGGACCCAGGTGGGGTGAGGACAAGATTCTCACACCAGCTGTGGGAGCTGGAACCTTCCAGATGCTGAGACTGTGGGGTGGACACTGGGCAGGGTCCATGAAGGTGCATATGGGGCCACAGGCCAGGTGTCATCCCTGTGTTCCCTGTGACTTAGTGCCTGCTCCACAGACATTAGTTCCCTCCTGGGTGTGTCATGGTGTCTTAGGTGTATCAGCCATCAATAGGCGCCCCACCAAGCCAGCTCCATCTACATGCTCTTTGCTGCCCACACAGGTGCCTCGGAGGACCAAAGGGAGAGGGCAGGGGTGCAGCTTGGTGGGAAAGGGTCTGAATGGGGGAGGCTGAGCAAACCTTAGAGCTGACAGGCCAGGCGTGGTGGCTCACACCCGTAATCCCAGCACTTTGGAAGGCCAAGGCAGGTGGATCACCTAAGGTCAGGAGTTCGAGACCAGCCTGGTCAACATGGTGAAACCCGTTTCTATTAAAAATACAAAAAAAAAGTGGCCGGGTGCGGTGGCTCACGCCTGTAATCCCAGCACTTTGGGAGGCTGAGGCGGGCAGATCACAAGGTCAGAAGTTCGAGACCAGCCTGGCCAATATGGTGAATCCCTGTCTCTACCAAAAAATATAAAAATTAGCCGGGCGTGGTGGCAGGCGCCTGTAGTCCCAGCTACTCGGGAGGCTGAGGCAGAAGAATCACTTGAACCTGGGAGGTGGAGGTTGCAGTGAGCCGAGATCACGCCACTGCATTCCAGCCTGGGCGACACAGCAAGACTCCGTCTCAAAAATAAAACAAACAGCCGGGCACGATGGCTCACCCCTGTAATTCCAGAACTTTTGGGAGGCCGAGGCAGGCGGATCACCCGAGGTCAGGAGTTTGAGACCAGCCTGATCAACATGGAGAAACCCTGTCTCTACTTTAAAAAAAAAAAAAAAAGCTGGGCGTGGTGGCATACGCCTGTAATCCAACTACTGAGGAGACCGAGGCAGGAGAATTGCTTGAACCTGGGAGGTGGAGGTTGCGTTGGGCCAAGATTCCGCCATTGCACTCCAGCCTGGGCAACAAAAGCGCAATTCCGTCTCAAAAAACAAAACAAAACAAAATTTAAAAAAGACTAGGCGTGGTGGGTCACACCTGTAATCCCAGCACTTTGGGACGCTGAGGCGGGCAGATCACCTGGGGTCAGGAGTTCGAGACCAGCCTGGCCAACATGGTGAAATACAAAAAATACCCAGCTGTGGTGGTGTGCGCCTGTAATCCCAGCTACTAGGGAGACTGAGGCTGGAGAACTGCTTGAACCTGGGAGGTGGAGGATGCAGTGAGCTTTAAAAAACAAACAAAAAGCCAGGCGTGGTGGCATGAGCCCATAATCCCAGCTACTCGGGAGGCTGATATGGGAGAATTGCTTGAACCCAGGAGTCGGAGGTTGCAGTGAGCCAAGATCGAGCCACTGCACTCCAGCCTGGGTGACAGAGTGAGACTCCCGTCTTTTAAAAAAAAAAAAAAAAAAAAAAAAAAAAAAAAAAAAAAGCTTAGCGCTGACAAAGGCAGGTTCTCTGTGGAGGGGGCCGCAGGCTGCGCTGTCTTCCAGGAAAGCCAGGGAGGGGGAGCTCTCGGGAAAACGGCCCCAGCGTCTCCACCTGGTTTTCTCAGCACAGGATCCCTGCTTGGGTCTCACCCCGTGCTAGAGTTTGCCCCATTCCTCAGCAGGTGGCAAGCCCTGGAGGGAGCCTGCGGTCTGGAAGAGATGTTGGACGGGAGCCCTGGCTTTCCTGGGAGGGACAGTTTCGTGTGCTGCGTGTCCCCAGGTTCCTAGCTGGGGGCGGCGGCTTTCCTGCCCTGTGCCTGTTCAGGACTGGCAGTGGGGCATGGGCAACCACTCACTTGGCGAAAGGAAGTGCCCTGTCCGACTGAAGGAAGGTCCTGCTGGTGGTGTCTCAGAAGCCCTGATTTCTCGGGGCAGGAACCTTCCAAAGGCTCCTGTCAAGTTCACTTACCTCTCTCTTCTGGCCTGCCTTTGTCGTCTTCAGGAGCCTGGTTCTGGACGGACGACATAGAGGACCACGATGAGGAAGACGACGAGGACTTCCTGGCGGAGGTGGCTGAGGAGGAGAACGAGCCCCCAGGGCTCTGGTCGGCGGCCTACGGCGTGGGGGACGTGCCTGGGACGTGGGGCCCCGACGACTCGGATTCGGCGCAGACTCCAGAGGGGTGGGGCCCCGACCAAGGCGGCCTTGGGGTACTGGCCGACGGCTCTGAAGCGAAGCCTTTCCTGCACGGCCGGGGGCCGGCTGCGAACCTGCTGTCGCCCTGGGCGTTCCCCGCCGCAGTGGCTCCGCTGGCCGGGCGGCCCGAGACCACGTGCGACGTGTGCGGCAAGGTCTTTCCGCACCGCTCGCGGCTAGCCAAGCACCAGCGCTACCACGCGGCCGTCAAGCCCTTCGGCTGTGAGGAGTGCGGCAAGGGCTTCGTGTACCGCTCGCACCTGGCCATCCACCAGCGCACGCACACCGGCGAGAAGCCCTTCCCGTGCCCGGACTGCGGCAAGCGCTTCGTCTACAAGTCGCACCTGGTTACGCACCGACGCATCCATACGGGCGAGCGGCCCTACCGCTGCGCCTTCTGCGGCGCGGGGTTCGGGCGCCGCTCCTACCTGGTCACGCACCAGCGCACGCACACGGGCGAGCGGCCCTACCCGTGTCCGCACTGCGGCCGCAGCTTCAGCCAGAGCTCGGCGCTGGCGCGGCACCAGGCGGTGCACACGGCCGACCGCCCGCACTGCTGCCCCGACTGCGGGCAGGCCTTCCGCCTGCGCGCCGACTTCCAGCGCCACCGACGCGGCGGGGGCTGTGCGGAGCCGGGTAGTGACGGCCCCCGGCGGGAGCCCGGCGAGACGGCGGCCGCCGCGGGGCCGGAGGACACCGACCCTGGGCCAGAGGGGCCGGGGGGACCTGAAGCTGGCGAAGCGGATGGAGAGGCGGAGGCCGCGGCCGAAGAGAGAGAAGAGGCGGCGGTGGCGGCGCCCACCCCCAGCGGCAAGGCGGACCCCGCGCCGGACCGGCGCTTCCTGGAGCTGGGCAACGGCCTGGGAGAGGGCGAAGGCCCTTCCTCCCACCCGCTGGGCTTCCACTTCCCCGTGCACCCCAAGTCCTGGCTGCACCCGGACAGCTTCCCGCTCCTGGGCCTACCCGACTTCCGAGAGCGGCTGCCGGTCGACGGGCGCCCGCTCCCGGCGCCCCTGGGGGGCCCGCTCTCCCTAGTGGAGGGGACCGGGCTGGCCTGCGACCCTTTCGGCGGCGGCGGGGCCGGGGGCGGCGGAGGCGGCCTGCGCGCGTTCGGGCCTGCCGTCGGGAGTCTGCTCGCGGAGCCTGCGCCGGCCGCGCTGGCGGAGGAGGAGAGCCCGTGGATCTGCTCGGACTGCGGCAAGACGTTCGGGCGCCGGGCCGCGCTGGCCAAGCACCAGCGCTACCACGCGGGCGAGAGGCCACACCGCTGTGCCGATTGCGGCAAGAGCTTCGTGTACGGCTCTCACCTGGCGCGCCACCGGCGCACGCACACAGGCGAGCGGCCCTTCCCGTGCCCCGAGTGCGGCGCGCGCTTCGCCCGCGGCTCGCACTTGGCGGCGCACGTGCGCGGGCACACCGGCGAGAAGCCGTTCGTGTGCGGCGTGTGCGGCGCGGGCTTCAGCCGTCGCGCGCACTTGACAGCGCACGGGCGCGCGCACACCGGGGAGCGGCCCTACGCGTGCGGAGAGTGCGGCCGGCGCTTTGGTCAGAGCGCGGCGCTGACGCGGCATCAGTGGGCTCACGCCGAGGAGAAGCCGCACCGCTGCCCCGACTGCGGCAAGGGCTTCGGCCACAGCTCGGACTTCAAGCGGCACCGGCGCACGCACACGGGCGAGAAGCCCTTCCGCTGCGCCGACTGCGGCCGCGGCTTCGCACAGCGCTCCAATCTGGCCAAGCACCGGCGCGGCCACACGGGCGAACGTCCCTTCCCGTGCCCAGAGTGTGGCAAGCGCTTTTCGCAGCGTTCGGTGCTGGTCACGCACCAGCGCACACACACGGGCGAGCGGCCCTATGCCTGCGCCAACTGTGGCCGCCGCTTTTCGCAGAGTTCGCACCTGCTCACCCACATGAAGACGCACCGCGGCGCCGCCGCAGCGCCGGGCTCGGGTTCGGCCCCAGCTCCCGCGCCCAAGCCCGAGGCGGCCGCCAAGGGGCCGTCCAGCGTCGGCCCGGGGGAGCGCGGCAGCGCCCTGCTGGAGTTCGCGGGCGGCACAAGCTTCGGCTCGGAGCACCAGGCCGCGTTTGCCGGGCCCTCTGGCGCCTACAGGGAGGGCGTCCTGTGAGGGGCCCGGGGCCGACGGCAGCGCAGCCTGCAGGGCCACTGGCCCCTCGCTCCTCGGGCCCCGGGAGGCTGAGGGTCCCAGTCCTGGGTGCGGTGCCTTCCCTCAGCCCCCGCCCTGCGGCCCCGGGTCTCTTGCCCGCCGGGTCCGTGAGCTCAGCCGGAGACGTGGAGAGCTCTGGAGAGAAGAGCAGCGCGGAGGCAGCGAGGCCTGGGCGCCACCCCCACGGAGACTGCGATATCCCCTGGGTGGGCCCGGGCTGTGAAGCAGGGCGGTAGTTGGCGGGCGATGCTATTTATTTCACCCGGATTCCGACTTCGGTGGCCCAGGGAGCAAGGGACTTGTGCGTTTGCAATTGGCTGTGGCGGCGAGGGAGGGGAAAGCCCTTGCTCCACGGGAGGGTGGGGTCCAGTCACCCAGGTGGGCCAGCGAGATGCCTGGGAGGCCGGTGGGTTTGGCTGACCACTTCCTCCCATTCCTCAGTGGGAGATTTAGGGCCTCCCGGTCATCCGAAGGTTTAATTGCGCGAGGTGAGGGGAGGCCTTGTAGGTTTCCAAAGGGCGGAGCTCCAATGGGAAAACTTGAAACTTGTAGTCTGCAGATATTTATTTCCACCTCTCGTATGGCCTAAAGAATCTAGGAGAAGAATAAAGCCAGATACCAAACTTACGGCCAGGCAGACGGGTCGCGGGTGTTGACAGGGTCCTGAGGGAGTTTGAAGCCTTATTCTCGAGCCGCCTGCTGTCCTCTCCACACGGACACAGAGGGCACCCGGGCGCCCGCTGCACCGGTTCGATTTTGGTCTCTGCTTCTCTCAGTCCTTTGGTACTTTCACCTCCTTCAGCCGGAGGTGGCAAACTCAGACATCTTTGGGCGCCCGAGGCCCTCGCAGCCCTGAGCCCCAGCTTTCACTTCCCTGGGCTGCCCGTCTCCCGGAATAGGCAGACGGAGCTCCGTCCTCGGAGCCCAGCGCTCACTTAGAGTGACTGAGGTTGGTTGAAGGATCTTCCCCCACATCCCATAATTAGGGCCCTAGGACACCCGCAGGTCCCTTTAACTCTGCTTCTGTCATTACACTAGAACAAGTAGTGTTTCTGTTTAGAGTCCCATTTCACAAATTGGTTAGTGGAGGCACCCGTGTCCTGGCAGCTTGCACAGTGGCTGTCCACCTCTGGGGGGTGTGGACCTGAGCCGTGGCTCAGTGACAAACCAGGCACCCAACTATGCAAGGCCCCTGCCTGGTGGGCGCCCCACCCTCCGCACTGGGCCCATGGAAGCCACTGGGCAGGCAGCTGGGGTGTAGTTCATGTGAAGCCCCCCCCCTACCCTCATGCTTTTGGGGCCACTGTGAGTGGGGCCAGGAAACGGATTTTTGGTGCAGCTGCATTTCCTTATAGACCTAGTTCCTTCCACGTTAGTGTAGACATGGCCTTGGGGGCTGAGCGCAGCAGCCAGGCTGCCTGGGCTGGGGGCGGGTAGGAGGCACGGTAGTTGGTGGGTGGGAAGAGGGCCTGGGTGGTGGCGGTCAGTTAGCCTGGCTGGGTGAGGTTGCAGGGCGGGGTGGTGAGGAGAGCAGGGGTCCCAGGGAGGCATCGGGGTGCTGGGTAATGGCCTCAGCCCTGGGTTTCTCCTCTCCCTTTGGGACAGGAGTCTCAGAAAGGGCTAATGGCAAGGTGGGCTGGGGGGCTCTGGGATCTCAGCTCTAGCCCTATATGGCCAGGATCTGCTGTCCCTGCCCCTCCTGGGCCCCAGCAGCTGTCCTGCAGCCGTTGGCAGGAGGGCCTGGCTTTAATAAAGAGTGGACAAACTGAGCTTCTGACTGGACTCCATGCTGTTGCCACTTCTTGGAACCCGTCGGGGAGGCTTTGCGCGGCCTCAGGTCCAACTTGCTTCTGCAAATATTTTTAAAAGATTTTCTCTTTTAAGAAATTAGAATCGGTCCTAGGATGGCCCATGAGGAGTCAGCCCCAGGCCAGTGTGGCCCTGTGCTGCCCATGCTCACCGTCTTCCTTGGTGGCCCTCACCCTCTTCACACTTGATGTAGTGCAAACACCTGTCTTGGGCCATTACTGTTTGTGAAGGTGTTGGCCAGGCTTCTGGAGGCCAGAGTGAGGGGCCAGGTGCCCTTCCTGGTGATCCAAACACATTCCCAGTCCTTTTCTCAGAGGCCCCCGCACCATGTGGCTCATCCAGGGCTCACCTGCTCCAGTACCAGGGCAAGGTGCACATCTCTAGGGCCCCAAAATGCCTTCCTTAAAGCTGATTTGTTGATTTCTTTATTCTTATCACATGGTAACCCACGATCAGATCTGACCCTCCTGTCCTTTCTCTATGGGTCTGAAAAATAAGAACTGCTGTAATCAAATGTGATCTGGAGGCATCAGAACAGAGCAACCTAATACTTCTTTTCTCACCCAGGCTGGAGTGCAGTGGCGAGATCTTGGCTCCGCCTCCCAGGTTCAAGCAATTCTCCTGCCTCAGACTGCCGAGTAGCTGGGATTACAGGCATGTGCCACCATGCCTGGCTAGTTTTTTGGTATTTTTAGTAGAGATGGGGTTTCACCATATTGGCCAGGCTGGTCTCGAGCTCCTGATCTTGTGATCTGCCTTCCTTGGCCTCCCAAAGTGCTGGGATTACAGGTGTGAACCCCCGTGCCTGACCAGAGCAACCTAACATTTCAATAGAAAAAAAATAAAGCTGGTCATGGTGGTATGCATCTGTATTCCCATCTACTTGGGAGGATCTCCTGAGACCAGAAATTCAAGGCCAGCCTGGGCAACGTATTGAGACCCCATGTCTGAAACAGACTTTTGAGTGGCAGACAAATACAAAGACCTAGTTTAAAAATGCAACCCCTTGAGGATCTTATAGTCTATTCAGAAAAGTTAAATGAGGCTGGGTGTAGTGGCTCATGCCTGTAATCCCAGCACTATGGGAGGCCAAGGTGGGTCCCTTGAGCTCAGGTGGATTCCTTGAGCTCAGGAGTTCGAGGCCAGCTGGGACAACATGGCAAAACTCTGTCTCTATAAAAAATACAAAAATTAGCTGGGTGTGGTGGTGCATGCCTGTAGTCCCAGCTACTCTGGAGGCTGAAGTGGGAAGACTGCTTGAGCCTGGGAGGCAGAGGCTGCAGTGAGCTATGATCTCTCCATTGCACTCCAGCCTGGGTGACGGAACAAGACCCTATCTCACCAAAAAAAAAAAAAAAAAAAAAAAAAGATTTCCCGATACAACTTAAAATTGACTGTCCAGCCAAATACTTACCAAAAAAAAAAAAGTTTATAGGGGGAAAAATACCTACTACCCCCCCATCCAATGGTCATAGAAAAAATAAGTAGACACCCTTTATTGCCAAGGAGGAGTTAAACCCTAGTGACCTGTGAAATGTGAGTCACGAAAGGTGGCACTTAGAGGGGTCCCTCAACCCTGAGCATCATTTTTCCCTCCACCTACCTTTGTTACGTCCTTTCTCCCTTGCCTGTTTCCCCAACCTTCTTTTCTGATTCCTTTTGTCCTGATCTTTTCACTTAACTCATCCAACATTTCCTTCTATCTCCTTTTTTTCTTTCTCTAATTGGCTACATATGGAATAAAGTATTTTGAATTACTGGGTTATATCTATTAAATAAAGCTTTATGATCTTTGCTCTCTTTTTTTTTTTTTTTCCTGATTATAAAAATACATACTAGGACCAGGCACGGTAGTTCACTCCTGTAATCCCGGCACTATGGGAGGCTGAGGCGGGTGGATCCCTTGAGCCCTGGAGTTCGAGACCAGCCTGGACAACATGGTGAAATTGCTACCAAAACATTAAAAAATGTTAGCTGAGTGTGGTGGCATGCACCTGTGGTCCCAGCTACATGGAAGGCCGAGGCTGCAGTGAGTCAAGATCCCAGCACTACACTCCAGCCGGGGCAACAGAGTGAGATCCTGTCTCAAAAACAAAAGCAAATTCTCTAACTCAGTGAATTTGAACACTTCTGACTCGTGATCCACAGTGAGAAACCCATTTTCCATCATGGAACCTGAGTGTGCGTATGTGATACACACACTTAGTGCACCAAAACTTACCTTTACTGCGTTTTAAAATTCCACCTCTTTCCATCTATTTCATTTTCTTTAAAGCCAATCTCAATTCATGATGAGTCAGGATCTGCAGTGTGAAAGCCATGGTTTGAATCCCTCTAAGCTGTAGCTCATCACACCCCCTTCTGAGCAGGACCTGCACCCAGCTCCAGGAAGGGGGATTGCCCAGTGTTCAGCAAAGACAGGCCAGGGTGGGACGCATATCAGGAAACACTTTGGTGCAGAAGCACCTCTGTCTGAGCTACCTGCATTTAAGGAGGTGCTAGCCATGAAGAGACGTGGGGCAGCCCTTGGTAAACTGGGGGAGTGAGGCAGCCAGGACAGTGCACCTTCCTGCAGGCCCAGAGCTCCTTTTCTCTCCAGGGACTGGGCATTGAGGTCGCTGCTGCTTCTGGGGACCCAGGAACTCGGGGCTCTTTCCTTTTCCCCTTTGTCCTCCTCCCTGCCCTGTCCCCTCTCAGGGAGAGATTCCAGGACAGATAATAATGGCCGCTAACACGTGTGTCCCAGACTCTGTCCTGAGGGCTTTATATGAGTTAATTCCATTTAGTTCTCACAATATTATTGTCGTTCCCGTTTTGCAGATAAAGAAACCGAGGCATAGAGAGGTTCAGTCATCTGCCCCAGGTTTGAATGACATGTGACCCCAGCATGCTTAAGGGCATTTCCGAATTTGCTCTAGAGGTAGCCGTGCAAAGACCAGGCTACTGCAAGCATGATGGTCGCATACAAGAGCCTGTTCAACCAGGCTCTGTTGCTGCAGGCATGTAGTGGGATGGAAGCTGTCTGTTTCAGTTCTGCCTGCTGTTACAAATGACACCTCCCCCAAAGCACACACACACACTTGGTGGGTTACTATCACAGCCGTTTGACAATGTGCAAAGATTCCAGGGATCAGGAATGCAGGTGGCCACAGCAGGGCTGGCTTTCTTTCCCTGTTTCTTCACTTCTAGGACCTCAGCAGGGAAGGGACTTAGCAGTTGGCATCATGCACCTGTAATTGGGGCTGCAGTAACTTGGCAACTAGGACTGTCCGCTGGCATGCACACAGGTGTCTTCCTGTGTGGCGTGGCTTCCTCAGCGTACTTGGATTTCTTCTATGGTGGCCCTGAGATCTGAGCATGTCCCACATACGAGGCAGAAGCTATATGGCCTCGGGCCGTGCACAGTGGCTCACGCCTGTCATCCCAGCACTTTGGGAGGCTGAGATGGGCAGATCACTTAAGGTTCAAGAGCAGCCTGGCCAAAATGGTGAAACCCTGTCTCTACTAAAAATACAAAAATTAGCCAGGAATGGTGGTGCATGCCTGTAGTCTCAGCTACTCAGGAGGCTGAGAGAGGAGAATTGCCTGAACCCAGGAGATGGAGTTTGCAGTGAGCCAAGATCACACCACTGCACTCCTGCCTGGGCTGCAGAGTGAGACTCTCTCAAAAAATAAAAAATAAAATAAAAGAAGCTGTATGGCCTCATCTTAGAAGTTGTGCACCACCATATCCACCATACTCTACTGACTGGAGCTGATTCAAAGGGTGGGATACAGACCCCAATTCTCAACGGTAAGAATGTCACAAAATTTCATGGTCATTATTATTTTTTTAAAGCACAAATACTTTTATATTCAGCCCCTGGAGAGCCATCACATGTTTGAAAAGTTAAAACATGAACCAAAGGATCTAGTTTTAAAGACACAGCAATGAGGCCAGGTGTGAGGTTTTGTCATCCCAGCACTTTGGGAGCCAGAGGTGAGAGGATTCCTTGAGCCCAGGAGTTCAAGACCAGCCTGAGCAATAAAGCAAGACCCTGTCTCTACAAAAAAGTAAACAACAGCCGGGTGTGGTGGCATGCGTCTGTGGTCCCAGCTACTTGGGAGGCTGAGGTGGGAGGCTCACTTGAGCCTAGAAGAGGGAGGTTGTAGTGAGCTGAGATCGCGCTGCTGCGTTCAAGCCTGGGTGACAGAGCAGGATCCCATCTCAAAACAGAACAAAAAACCCCGCTATGATTGGGTGAAATCCTACCCATGTAATAGAATTATCCATATTAGTAACAAAGTATAAAATGAAAGGAGAGTCTCTTAGAAGTGTGAAATTCTTCTGTAGACAGATTTTTTTTTTTTTTTTTTTTCCCTCACTCTGTTGTCCAGGCTGGAGTGCAGTGGTGCGATCTTGGCTCACTGCAAGCTCTGCCTCCCAGGTTCACGCCATTCTCCTGTCTCAGCCTCCTGATTAGCTGGGACTACAGGCGCCCGCCACCACGCCTGGCTAATTTTTTTTTTCGTATTTTTGGTAGAGACGGGGTTTCACTGTGTTAGCCAAGATGTTCTCAATCTCCTGACCTCGTGATCCGCCTGCCTCGGCCTCCCAAAGTGCTGGGATTACAGGCGTGAGCCACCGCGCCCAGCCCAGTTCTGTCTTCTTTATTCAAGAGGTTTGTAGTCATTTTCAGAATACACTCCAGAGCCAACTTTTTAATTTTAGATTTTAGTATCAGCAAACAAGGCTGGTTGTGGTGGCTCATGCCTGTAATCCCAACCCTTTGGGAGGTTAAGGTGGGCGGATCGTTTGAGCCCAGGGGTTTGAGACCAGCCTTGGGCAACATAGCAAGACTCTGTCTCTACTAAAGATACCAAAATTAGCCAGGCGTGGTGGCACACCCCAGTAATCCCAGCTACTTGGGAGGCTGAGGCACGAGAATCACTTGAACCTGGGAGGTGGGGTTGCAATGAGTCAAGATCACGCCACTGCACTCCAGCCTGGGTGACAGAGCGAGACTGTGTCTTCAAAAAAAAGAAAATTAGTATCTTCCTTCTTTCCAGTGTAGACTAAAAAAATTTAGCATCTTCCGGCTCTGCTGTGATTATTTCACATTGCATACCTATATCAAAATATCTCATGTACCCCATAAATATATACACTGCCTATGTACCCACAAAAACTAAAAATTAAAAAACAGTATCGGCTGGGTGTGGAGGCTCACGCCTGTAATCCCAGCACTTTGGGAGGCTGAGGCGGGTGGATCACCTGAGGTCGGGAGTTCAAGACCAGCCTGACCAACATGGAGAAACCCCGTCTCTACTAAAATACAAAATTAGCCAGGCATGGTGGCGCATGCCTGTAATCCCAGCTACTCAGGAGGCTGAGGCAGGAGAATTGCTTGAACCCAGGAGGCGGAGGTTGCAGTGAACCAAGATCGCGCCATTGTGCTCCAGCCTGGGCAAAAAGAGCGAAACTCCGTCTCAAAAAAAATGACAACCAAAAAAACACAACAACAAAACAAAGCAAAACAAAACAAAAAAAACAGTATCTTCCAAGATTCATGAAGATATTGCCTGTGTAAAATCAGAACAGGATGGTGGGAAAAAGAGAAATGAAGAGAACAAGAAAAAACTTGGAAATTAAACATAATGGCCCGAAAGAAAAAGAAAGAACAGCAGATAAAGTTTCTCTCTTAAAATACAGAGCAAAAAAGAGGAAGAGGCAGAAATAATGATACGGAGGATTGACACAAGAATCTCCACACTCAGGTAATAGGAATTCAATAAGGAGGGAGGAACAGAACACGTCTGTCGCCCAGGCTGGAGTGCGGTGGCACAGTCATAGCTCAACGCAGCCTCGACTTCCTGGGCTCAAGCGATCCTCCTGCCTCAGCCTCCTGAGTAGCTAGGGCTATGGGAATGCGCCACCAAGCCTGGCTAATTTTTGTATCTTTTATAGAGATGGGGTTTCATTCACTATGTTGCCCAGGCTGGTCTCGAACTCCTGGGCTCAAGCAATCCTCCCACCTCAGCCTCCCAAAGTGCTGGGATTACAGGCATGAGCCACCGTGCCTGGCCAGATCCACCCTACTCTTAACTAATTACATCTCTAATGACTCTATTCCCAAATAAGGCCACATTCTGATACACTGAAATGGGAGTTAGGACTTTGACAAATCTTTTGTTTTTGTTTGCGGGGGTGGGGGGGCTGGGGGGTGGGGGGCGGGCTGCTGGGGGGCACAATCAACCGGTAACACAAGGGAAAGAAGCAAACCAGCCAAGAGACAGAACTAAATGCCATCCTGATGTTGCTGTTTGGGCCCCTAGATCTGGCTGTGTCTGAAGCTAGCAAGAGCCATCCCGGACTTTTAACGTTACTTAAAGACAATAGTTTTACTTTTTTGGCGTAAGCTCATTTCAGTTGGGTTTCTACATTTGCAGCAGAAAAGGCCCTTGATGGCAAAGCATCCTTCAGAGTGTAGCCTAAGTATCTGTTTCTCAGGTCTTCTCTGTTCCCTTAATCTAATTTAGATTTCTCTGTTCTATTTTTTTTTTTTTTTTTTTTTTTTTGAGATGGTGTCTTGCTCTGTTGCCCAGGCTGGAGTCCAGTGACATGATTTTGGGTCACTGCAAACTCCACCTCCCAGATTCAAGCGATTCTCCTGCCTCAGCCTCCGGAGTAGCTGGGATTACAGGCACCCACCACCACACCCAGCTAATTTTTTTTTTTTTTTTTTTTTTTTTTTGAGACGGAGTCTCGCTCTGTCGCCCAGGTTGGAGTGCAGTGGCACGATCTCGGCTCACTGCAAGCTCCGCCTCCCGGGTTCACGCCATTCTCCTGCCTCAGCCTCCTGAGTAGCTGGGACTACAGGCGCCCGCCACCGTGCCCGGCTAATTTTTTGTATTTTTAGTAGAGACGGGGTTTCACCGTGGTCTCGATCTCCTGACCTTGTGATCCGCCCGCCTCGGCCTCCCAAAGTGCTGGGATTACAGGCGTGAGCCACTGCGCCCGGCCTAATTTTTTGTATTTTTAGTGGAGTTAGTAGAAATGAGATTTCACCATGTTGGCCAGGGTGATGTTGAACTCCTGACCTCAAGTGATCCACCTGTCTCTGCCTCTCAAAGTACTGGGATTACAGGCATAGCCACTGTGCCCAGCTCCCCACCACTGTCCCCCAGGCTGGAGTATAGTGGTGCGAACTCAGGTCACTACAGCCTTCACCTCCTGGGATAAGGTGATTCTCCTATCTCAGTCTCCTGAGTAGCTGGGACTACAGGTGTGCACTACCACACCAGCTAATTTTTGTATTTTTTGTAGAGACAGGGTTTCACCATGTTGCCCAGGCTGGTTTCGAACTCCTGGGCTCGAGCTATCCGCCTGCCTCGGCCTCCCAATTCCTGTTCTGTTCTTTCATAGTCCCCTGTGGGCTCTGACTTTCATAGTTCTTAGCTTCGGTTATTACATTATTATGTGTGTTACTGATTGAATGACTGTTTCCTCCAAGAGACAGTGTGATCCAACAAGGAAGGTTCTTTTTTTGTTGTTCTTTCTCCCCATGGACCAGCACAGTGCCTAGTAAAAAAAATAATAATTATCTGCATAATAAACATGTTTGAATGAATGGGTCATTGACTGGAGAAAGGTGACATGTAGACCTAGAGACATTAGATTTGGGGCGGTCCCCAGCTAATGACAATTCCTTGCTGAACTGCAGAGCCTCAACCCGCTCCAACCTTTTTTTTGAGATGGAGTCCTGCTCTGTCGCCCAGGCTGGAATGCAATGGTGCGATCTCAGCTCACTGCAACCTCTGCCTCCTGGATTCAAGGGATTCTCCTGCTTCAGCCTCCCCAGTAGCTGGGATTACAGGCGTGCACCACCACACTCAGGCTAATTTTTGTATTTTTAGTAGAGACGAGGCTTCACCATGTTGGCCAGGCTGGTCTCAAACTCCTGACCTCGGGTGATCCGCCAGCCTCAGCCTCCCAAAGTGCTGGGATTACAGGTGTGAGCCACTGCCTGTATGGGAGGGGATGTGGAGGTGGGGGGTGAAGGGGCGGGGGCGGGGATGTGAAAGTGGGGATGATGGGGGAGAGAGTGACGATGTAGAGGTGGGGTGTGAAGGGGATGGGGAGAGGGTGTGAAGGTGGAGGGTGAAGGGATGGGGCCCGCACAGTCCCCGCCCCCATATGGGCGGAGCTTCCTGGCCAGGCTTGTGTCGCGGCAGAGCCTGGCGGGCTTTGCGCAGGCGCTTGTGCCCTCGCGGGGCTTCCGTGCACTTCGCCTGCGGGGTCGTGCTAGGGCCGCGGGTGAGCCTGGGGACTGCGGAGCGGGCGCAGGGCGCGTCCGGACAGTCGCAGCCCTGGCCCCTGGGACCGCCTTCCCCGCATGGGATTGGGCTCCGCGCCTAGGTGGGGCGGGGGCGGGGGCGGGGGCGGGGGCAGGGTGCTCCGCCCGCAGCAGGGGGCCGCCGGGGCCGCATTCCGGTTTCCTCGACTGGCGGCGGCGGCGGCGGTGCGCTGTCGGCCCAGCAGGTGCGGCGGGGGCAGGGTCACGGCTGTCGCGCGCCGCCGTGGGCCCTCCTCCGCGGTGCCTCGCGTGAGGCCCGTGCCAGGGCCCGCTGAGTCTGGGCAGCTCGTGGGCCGCCTGGCTCCCGCCTGGGGCCTCCGGGCGCTGCATCCCGCAGCTTCTGGGAACCGTGCGCGCCCACAGGCGGACTTGGGCCTCGAACAAGGTTCTTGCTAAATTGAGTTGTCCCCTAGGCTTTGCTGGACAGAGCGGCTCCACTGCGTTGACAAGGAGGGGGCTCAGGGACAGGAATCTCAGCGGGAAGACAACCCCTCCTCCGAAGGGAGGCCCATCAGGGCTTCAGAAAAGGGGCCGAGAGACGCATAAGAGGAGCGTGTGGTGCGGAGGGGCCTGGGCTTAGGAAGGAAGCCCTGAAAGACCCAACAGAGGAAGGGAGCTGGGCAGAGGGTGATAGCAGGGGCCAGACTGAGCGAACAGTGCCCAGGCTGGTGTCAAACTCCAGGCCTCAAGTGATCCTCCCGCCTTGGCCTCCGAGGGTGCTGGGGTTATGGGCATGAGCCACTTTGCCTGGCCTACTCAATTCTGTTTTAAATGTTTGTGTTTGTGAAGTGAGACAAAAATTGTTAAAGCAATGGGAAACACTGCAGGTTTAAGCTCCACTGAGTCATATTGGAGTCAAAAAGGGATGCGGGGATGTGGTTCCCTCCTTTCCTTCTGCAGGGTCAAGGTTACCCAGCGGACGGGGGTGCTTTTAGGAGAATTAGGCGGGTGCAGAGCTGCCAGATCGCTCATTCTGTTTCTTCCCCCCTTTTTCAGGTATACTATTTGAAGAACAGGTTTCCATGCTCTTAGAGGAGCATCAGAGAATGAACAAACCCCAGGTGAGTTTCTTTTTGTAGATTCTTTTTCGTTTTCCAGGGGATTTGCTGGCTTTTATAAAATTCGTTGATTCAGATGGACATTCAGAAAGCTACTTCAGGGTAAATGGGGAGTGAGGCAGCTGAGCAGCAGGCAGAGGCAGCTGCGGATCCCTGTGGTCATGTGATCCTACAGTCGTCAAAGGGGAGTGGCAGATTGGTCTTTTTCTTTTGAGACAGTCTTGTTCTGTTGCCCAGGCTGGAATGCAGTGACATGATCTTGGCTCACTGCAACCTTCACATCTGGGGTTCAACCAAATCTCATGCCTCGGTCTCCCGAGTAGCTGGGACTACAGGTGCTCACCACCACACCCGGCTAATTTTTGTATTTTTTATAGAGACGGTTTTGCCATGTTGGCCAGTCTGGTCTCGAGCCCCTGACCTCAAGCAGCCCTCCTGCCTGGGCCTCCCAGAGTGCTGGGATTATAGGCATGAGCCACTGCACCCGGCCCTGATTTGTCTTTTATCTTCCTAATCTGCACTTCATTTTCACTGGCCGCCAAAAGAAATGAACTAGTTACTCTTGGGACAGAAAGATTTCCTGGAGTCTGAAAAAATGTCTGAACATCTTTATGGAGCAAAGAACCTTGCAATCAACCTCCCTGTTGCCTGCAGTTGTTCTTTGTTGGAAGTGGAGGGTAGAACTCAGGTTTTATTCATTGTCTGGATCGACCACATTTTCTTTACCTCTTCATTTGCAGATGGACATTTAGGCTGTTTCCACCTTTTCCTTGTTGTAAATAATGCTGCTATGAGCATTGGGGTACAGGTATCTGTTCATTCATTCGCATGTTAGTCTGCTTTGTGTAATCTTGCCACTTCCCTGCCACCTGCCCGGGACGTCCTGGTAAAGCCTAACCGCAGTGCATGTTTTCCCAACCTGGCCTTCCTAGAATATTCTGCTGCATTGGCATTGAACTGCTTTCACCTTCTAGAAAGGCCCCTCTCCCTGGTGTCTTGTGACATGCTTCTTGTGGCTTTATTCCTGCTGCTCAGATTTCTTGGTGCCCCTCATTGTGTCTTCCTCCTGCTCATTCTCATGGCTTATGTCTAGATGTCCATCCTTGACTCCCTCATCTTTTTACTCCGCCAGTCTTTCCCGAGTATTTTATGCCCTCTGTAGTGGTAGGGACAGGAGGCAGGGAAATTCTGGGCAGAAGAGGGCATGTCCCTGGCGAAGGCCCCACCCTCAAACCGAAAAGCCTGACACCGTGGTCCAAAGTGAGAATTTACATCCCTGTTTTCCTGCTCGAATGTTGCCTTTTCCCAGACCACCCATGGCCCACCCCCCCCCCCATCCTGTGCCCATAAAAACCCCGGGTTTTGTCTGTAGAAGCCCTTTGTATTTCCATATCAGTTTTAGGGCCAGGCGTAATGGCTCACGCCTATAATCCCACCACTTTGGGAGGCCGAGGCGGGCGGATCACCTGAGGTTTTAGCCTGGCCAACATGGTGAAACCCCATCTCTACTAAAAGTACAAAAATTAGCCAGGCATAGTTACATGCACCTGTAATCCCAGCTACTAGGGAGGCTGAGGCAGTAGAGTCGCTTGAATCCAGGAGGTGGAGGTTGCAGTGAGATGAGATTGTGCCACTGTACTCCATCCTGGGCAACAAGAGTGAAACTCTATCAAAAAAACAGAAAAAAATTAGAACCAGCTTGTATATATCTACAAAGAAACATTTAGGATTAAGGTTGGAATTGAACTTGTAGATAAGTTGGGGGAGAATGGACCTCTTTATTTCTACGTGTATTGAAGTCTTTAACTTACTGCAGGATTGTTTTGTAGTTTACAAGGCACAGGTCTGGCACATCTGTCAAATGTATCCCTAAGTGTTTCATTTTTTTTGATACTCTTGTAAATGGTATTGAGTTTCAATTTATGATTGTTCATTGCTAGTATGTAGAAATACCAGATTTTGTATGTTTATACTGTATCCTGCAACCTTATTAAACTTACTAGTTCTGGTAGCTTTCTTATAGGTTCTGCAAGATTTTCTACATGGACAATTCTATCATGTCATTTATAAATAGTTTTACTTCTCTAATGTGTATGACTTTTTGTTGTTTTATTGCATTGACGAAAACCGCCCATATAATGTTGAACAGAAATGAGATGGGACATCTTTGCCTTTCTTATTTTAATTTTAGGAGGACAGCACTAAGTCTTTCACCATTACTGTGATGGCAGCTGTTGGTTTTTCATGGGTGCTTTTTATTAGGTTGAGAAAATTTCCTTTTATTCTTTTTTTTTTTTCTTTTTTTGAGACGGAGGCTCGCTCTGTTGCCCAGGCTGGAGTGCAGTGGCGTGATCTCAGCTCACTGCAAGCTCCGCCTCCCAGGTTCACGCCATTCTCCTGCCTCAGCCTCCTGAATAGCTGGGACTACAGGCGCCCACCACCACACCCGGCTAATTTTTGTATTTTTAGTAGAGATGGGGTTTCACTGTGTTAGCCAGGATGGTCTTAATCTCCTGACCTTGTGATCCACCCCCCTCGGCCTCCCAAAGTGCTGGGATTACAGGCGTGAGCCACCGCGCCTGGCCTCCTTTTATTCTTAAACTGTTGAAAGTTCTTTTTTTTCAAATCAGGAATCAGTGTTTTGTCAAATCCTTTTCTGCATCTATTGATAAAATTATATGGTTTTCCTTATCTGTTTGTTAGTATCATAAATTATGTTTGATTTTTAAATATTAGTGTTCACCTGGTACAAACTTGTTCTAATATTCTTACCCTGTCTTGTATCTGTGGAATTTCTAGTGCTGTTATCACTAGATGTGATAACATCCTTGATGGTGATAATTTGTGGGTGCTGCCTGCTCCTCTTCTCTGTCTCTCATCAGTGTAGCTAGAGGTTTGAAACATTTATTGATTTATTTAAAAATATATATATATTATTGATTTTTGATTTTCTGTTCTCCATTTTATTGTTTTCTGTTCTTTTATTACTTTTTTCTGACTACTTCGGTATAATTTGCTCTTTTTCTGGTTTCTAAAAAGGTAGAAGATGAGGTCATTGATTTTATTATTATTATTTTTTTGAAGTGGAGTCTCACTCTGTCACACAGGCTGGAGTGCAGTGGTGTGATCTTGGCTCACTGCAACATCCACCTCCCAGGATCAAGTGATTCTCCTGTCTTAGCCTCCCGAGTAGCTGAGATTATAGGTGCCCACCACCACGCCTGGATAATTTTTCTATCTTTAGTATAGATGGGGTTTTGCCATGTTGGCCAGGCTGGTCTCGAACTCCTGACTTCAGGTGATCCACCCACCTTGGTCTCCCAAAGTGTTGGAATTAACAGGAGTGAGCCACCATGCCCGGCCTGCTTTCAAGTTTTTAAGAAAATGTAGTTTAAGGGGCATGATTTGAAAAAGTGGTGTGTGTAGGGGGGTACATTTTCTGGAGGATAACTGAGTTTTTTGCAGAGCCAAAGCTGAAAAGCAAGCTAGTTGAATGTAAGAATCTCTGTTAGACTTGTGACTTGTCTTTGGAAATGAATATTTTAGAAGATATTTATTGTGGATTTTTGTAAAGATACTTTAAACTAATATAAACCTTATTTTATCTGTTGGCACATAGATAGTGGCACGTAGATAGTGGGCTTTATCTATACAGGTTTTGTTTTTTGTTTTTTTTTAGATGGAGTCTCGCTCTGTCACTCAGGCTGGAGTGCAGTGGTGTGTTCTTGGCTCACTGCAAGCTCCGCCTCCCGGGTTCACGCCATTCTCCCACCTCAGCCTCCCAAGTAGCTGGGACTACACGCACCCACCACCACACCTGGCTAATTTTGTTTTTGTATTTTTAGTAGACGTGGTTTCACCGTGTTAGCCAGGATGGTCTTGATCTCCTGACCTCATGATCCGCCCACCTTGGCCTCCCAAAGTGCTGGGATTACAGGTGTGAGCCACCGTGCCCGGCCTATCTGTATAGGCCTTAGTCATCTGTTTTCTCTCACATCTCAGCCATCCTGTGGTATTTCTCCTTAACAGCCATGTCTCCAAACACTCCTTTTCACTCCATTTCCTGCTCATGATTTCCGTTGGTCTGACCTCATTTTTCTGTCATGCTTTTCCCTCAGTTAATTCTTCCCTATGTTTAATAATTTCACCTTTTCAGTTTTGAGGGTCATGTTTTTAAAAATAGCAAATATATGTGTGTTCCTCGCTAGTTTTTCCCTCCCTTTTCCACTATTGCAGGCAGTTTTCATTTTTATTTTTTGGAACCAAGGTGAAATACATATTTGGGATTTCATTCCAGGTGCCTGGGCCTGAAAATAGAGAATCCATGATATAAATCACATGTACATAGGAAATGTGTTAACATTTTTTTTTTTGAGACGGATTCTTGCTCTGTCGCCCCAAACTGGAGTGCAGTGGCGAGATGTCGGCTCACTGCAAGCTCCGCCTCCTGGGTTGACATCATTCTGCTGCCTCAGCCTCCCGAGTAGCTGGGACTACAGGCGCCTGCAACTACGCCCAGCTAATTTTTTTTATTTTTTAGTAGAGACAGGGTTTCAGTGTGTTAGCCAGGATGGCCTCAATCTCCTGACCTCTTGATCCGCCCGTCTCAGCCTCCCAGAGTGCTGGGATTACAGGTGTCAGCCACTGCGCCCGGCCAATATTTTTAATGTATACTTAATTTTTCTCATTTCTAGAAGTCCAGAAATTAAAGAGACCTGATAAAGGAAAGCCAGGAAAATCGAGATAAATATTTGTGGTACACTTCAGTCCTCAGTAACAGCACACTGACTAAGAAAAGGGAATACGTTTTTGGGAAAACTCTTAATCTGGGTGCAAACCAGGTTTCTTCAAGAAAAATAGCCTGTCAGTTTGACTCATGTGGAATGAGTTTGAGTATGTTTCAGAATCAAGTATTGGTGACAAAAATTATTCCAGTAATAATGCTGATGAAATTAATATAAGTGAGAAGTTGCCTTTTGGTAGTAATCAGGAAAACACTCATACTGGAAAGAAATCTGTTGAATATAACCAAAGTGGGAAGTCACCAAGTCATAGTGAGGACCTTATTGAGGATCAGGAAATTCAAGCTTTGAGACCACCTTTGGAAGATAACGAACATGGAAATGTCTTCCTTGAGAAGGTAGCCATCATCACACAAGAGACAGCTCAAACAGGAGAGAAACCCGATGATTATAAGGAGCATGGAGAAAATGTCAGTGCCACGTCAACTCCCAAAGTTCATCCAGAAACTCACATAAGGAAGAATCACTCTGAAGTTAATGAGTGTGAGAAGTCAACCTTCTTCAGACATCAGAAAGTTACTACAGGGGTGAAAACCCATGGAGCTAATGAAAATGAGAATTTCAGTCACACGCCACATCTTACTGTGCCTCATAGAACTCACACGGTAGAGAAAACTTTTGAATGTAGTCACTGCAAGAAATCTTTTTGCCAGGAGTCCCACCTCACTGAGCATCAGAGGACATGCACAAGAGAGACACCATGTGAAAGGAATAAATATGGGAAAACCTTTCAGAAATTACAACTCATCAACTCTCAGATAGTACATCGAGAAGAGAAACCCCATGAATGTGGTAAAACCCTAGTGAAGTCAGCCCTCACTAATCACCAGATAATTCAGTCAGAAAAGAAGCTTTATGTATGTAGTGACTGTAAGAAACCTTTTTCTCATAGCTCAGTCCTAAGAGTCCATCAGAGAATTCACACAGGGGAGAAGCCCTATCAGTGTAATGGGAAATCCTAAGCAAAATGAAACTTCAGTCACCAACAGATAACTCTTACACATGGGAGAAACCATATGACTATAAGGAATGTAGGAAATCCTTCCATGTGAGACCAAACCTCACTAAACATCAGAAAACACATACGGGGAGAAACCTTTCAAATGTACTGAATGAAGGAGAACTTCCTTCCAGAAGTCACAATTGGCTGATTATTAGAGAAAACACACAGGAGAGAAACCCTGCAAATGTAATGAATTTGTTGGCCAGGCGTGGTGGCTCACGCCTGTAATCCCACTACTTTGGGAGGTTGAGGTGGGTGAATCACGAGGTCAGGAGATCGAGACCATCCTGGCTAACACGGTGAAACCCTCTCTGTACTAAAAATAGAAAAAATTAGCCAGACGTGGTGGTGGGCGCCTGTAGTCCCAGCTACTCAGGAGGCTGAGGCAGGAGAATAGCGTGAACCCAGGAGGTGGAGCTTGCAGTGAGCCAGGATCACACCACTGCACTCGAGCTTAGGCAACAGAGCGAGACTCCATGTCAAAAAAAACCTTTTTTTAAATGAATATGGAAAATCAGTCCTACTATAAGTCAACCCTAAATGTACATCAGGGAAAGCACACAGAAGAGAAACCCTATAAATGTATTGAGTGTGAGAAATGCTTCTCCTATAAATCACCGCTAATTATACATGAGGAGACACAGGTAAGAAACCCTATGAGTGTAATGAATGTGTGAAACCCTTTTGTGTGAAGTCAAGTCTCAGTAAACATCAGAAAATTCACACCAGGGAGAAGCCGTATGAATGTAGTGAATGTGGAAAATATGAATTCAGCCCTCATTGTGCATCAGAGAACTCACACTGGGGAGAAACCCTATGGATGCAATAAATGTGAGAAGTCCTTCTACAACAAGGATGCCCTCACTAAACATAAGAGAACTCACACAGGGGAGAGGCTACATAAATGTAATGAATGTAGGAAGTCCTTACAACCCTAGTTATACACCAGAGAACTCATACTGGAGAGAAACCTTACAAATGTAATGAATGTGAAAAATCTTTGTATCTGAAGTCACGTATTTTTTTTTTTTAATTTTTTGAGATGGAGTCTCACTCTGTAACCCAGGCTGGAGTGCAGTGGCGTGATCTTGGCTCGCTGCAACCTCCACCTCCTGAGTTCAAGCGATTGTCATGCCTTAGCCTCCCAACTAGCTGGGATTACAGGTGCCCGCCACCACACCCAGCTAATTTTTGTATTTTTAGTAGAGACAGGGTTTCACCATGTTGGCCAGGCTGGTCTCGAACTCCTGACCTCAAGTGATCAGCCTGCCTCAGCCTCCCAAAGTGCTGGGATTACAGGCATGAGCTACTGTACTTGGCCTGAAGTCACATCTTAATATTCATCAGAGAATTCACACAGGAAGGAGACCTCATGTACGTAATGAATGTGGGAAGGCCTTTTCTGTGAAGTCAAACCTCACTGATCATCAGAGAACACACTGAGAAGAGAAACCCTATGAATGTACCAAATGTTAGAAAACTTTTCGCCATAAATCTACCTTGACGGTACATCAGAGAACTCATATGGGGAGAAGCCTTAAAAATGCAATGAATGTGGAAAATCTTTCTATATGAAGTCAGCCCTCAGTCAGCATCAGAGAATAAATACATGGGAGAAACCCTGTGAATGTAAAGAATGTGGGAACGCCTACCAGAGGTCACACTTCACTAAATATCATCAAACATACACCACGCAAGAAACCCCATGAATGTAAGGAATGTGGAAAAACCTTCCAGAAGTCACACTTCATTGAACATCAGAGGACACACCCAGGGGAGAAACCCCATGAATGTAATAAACGTGGGAAATCCTGCTGCTATAAGTCACCCTTAACCATTCAGCAGAGAACTCACATGGAAGAGAAGCCCTATCAATGTAGCAAATGTGATACGTATTTCTGTATGAAATCACACCTTGTGCATCAGAGACCTCATACCAGGAAGAACCCTTTTGAGTGTAATGAATGTGGGAAAATGTTTTATGTGAAGTCAAACCTCATCAGTCATCAGAGAACTCACACAGGGGAGAAGCTATATGAATGCAATACATGCGGGAAATCCTGTGTGAAGTCATCGCCCACACAAGAGTGATACCCTGAATTGTAACAAATGTGGGAAATCCTCATGTGTAAAGTCCATTTGTTTTTCAAACCAAAATTCATGGTAGAAACCTTATGAATGTAAATAATGTAGGGGTCTCCTTCTGTGTAAATTAAATCATTAGTTGGCATCAGAAAACACAAGATATAGGGGCTGGAGGCTTCTCCACAAATGAAATGGATATGGGAACATTTTGTGTTATCTTAGAAAATACTGGCCAGGCAAGGTGGCTCACGCCTGTAATCCCAGCACTTTGGGAGGCTGAGGCAGGTGGATCACCTGAGGTCAGGAGTTCAAGACTAGCCTGGCCAACATGGGAAATCCCATCTCTACTAAAAATACAAAAATTAGCCGGGCATGGTGGTGGTTGTGTGTAATCCTAGCTACTTGGGAGTTTGGGGCAGGAGAATCACTTGAACCCAGGAGGCGGAGGTTGTGGTGAGCCAAGATCATGCCATTGCACTCCAGCCTGGGTGACAAGAACGAAAACTCTGTCTCAAAAAAAAAAAAAAATTACAGAAAACTCAAATGGGAAGAAACCCCTGAGAACAGCTTGTATATTAGTATATACCAATAAATCAAATATGGTATGTTTCACATAAATCACAGGGAAAGACCAACATAACAGAAATATAAAAGCATTTACAAAGTTCCAGCACATTTACACGTCAGATGATTGATACTGGTGTAAAACTATGTTTGCTGTGCATGAAAGCTTTCAGGAAAAATTCAGATATAAGCAGAGAATTAATACTGAGGGGACATCTATTAATTTAGGAGATAGAGATACTTTTTTTTTTTTTTTTTTTTTTTGAGAAGGAGTCTTGCTCTGTCACCCAGGCTGGAGTGCTGTGGCGCAATCTCGGCTCACTGCAAGCTCCACCTCCCGGGTTCACGCCATTCTCCTGCCTCAGGCTCCTTCGTAGCTGGGAGCTACCATGCCTGGCTAGTTTTTGTATTTTTAGTAGAGACAGTTGCACTATGTTGGCCAGGATGGTCTTGAACTCCTGGCCTCATGATCCACCCACCTCGGCCATCCAAAGTGCTGGGATTACAGGCATGAGCCACTGTGCCTGGCCCCCTTTTTCTTTTTCTGTGTCCTTTTTTATTTTTATTTCT
The DNA here is from genome assembly GCF_024542745.1 of Macaca thibetana thibetana. Lineage (NCBI taxonomy): Eukaryota > Metazoa > Chordata > Mammalia > Primates > Cercopithecidae > Macaca > Macaca thibetana. Next base: position 144,098,235 of record NC_065580.1, read on the forward strand.
CTTTCTTTCTTTTTTTTTTTTAAATTAATTTATTTTTTTTGAGACAGAGTCTCGCTCTGTCGCCCAGGCTGGAGTGCAGTGGCCGGATCACAGCTCACTGCAAGCTCCGCCTCCCCGGGTTCACACCATTCTCCTGCCTCAGCCTCCCGAGTAGCTGGGACTACCGGCGCCCGCCACCTCGCCTGGCTAGTTTTTTGTATTTTTTTTTTTTTTTTTTTTGAGACGGAGTCTCGCTCTGCCGCCCAGGCTGGAGTGCAGTGGCCGGATCTCAGCTCACTGCAAGCTCCGCCTCCCGGGTTTACGCCATTCTCCTGCCTCAGCCTCCCGAGTTTTTTGTATTTTTTAGTAGAGACGGGGTTTCACCAGGTTAGCCAGGATGGTCTCGATCTCCTGACCTCATGATCCACCCGTCTTGGCCTCCCAAAGTGCTGGGATTACAGGCTTGAGCCACCGCGCCCAGCCTCTCTTTCTTTATTTTTATGAGACAGGGTCTCTCGCTCTGTTGCCCAAGCTGGAGTGCAGTGGCACGATCATAGCTCACCACAGTATGCAACTCCTGGGCTCAAGAGATCCTCCTGCCTCAGCCTCCCAGAGTAGCTGGGACTACAAGTGTGTACTACCACACCCAGCTACTTTTTAAAAAAAATTTTGTAGAGTCAGGGTCTCACCATCTTGTCCAGGCTGGTTTAAAACTTTTGGGCTCAAGTGATCCTCCTGCCTCAACCTCCCAAAGTGCTAGGATTACAGGCGTGAGCCACTGTGCCTGTCCTTGTCCTTTTTTATTGAGGCATATATTTCTTTCTTTTTTTTTTCCTTTTGAGATGGAGTCTTGCTTCTTTGATCATGCTGGAGTACAGTGGTGCGATCTCAGCTTATTGCAACCTCTGCCTCCTGAGTTCTAGTGATTCTACTGCCTCAGTCTCCCAACTAGCTGGGATTACAGGTATGTGCCAGCACGTCTGGCTGATTATTGTATTTTTAGTAGAGATGGGGTTTCACCATGTTGGCCAGGATGGTCTGAAACTCCTGACCCCAAGTGATCTGCCTGCCTCAGGCTCCCAAAGTGCCGAGATTACAGGTGTGAGCCACTGCACCTGTCCTTGAGGCATGATTTATACACAGTAAAATAACGTGAGTTAAGGGCAGGATCTGATGAGTTTTGACTAATGGTTACACTCATGTGACCACTTCCCCATTGATAACACAGAACGTTCCCACTGCCTTTGGTTTTTTTGGTCTTTGTTTTGAAGACGTCTTACTCTGTCACCCAGGCTAGAGAGCAGTGGCACGATCATAGTTCACTGCAGCCTCGACCTCCTGGGCTCAAGTGATCCTCCCACCTCAACCTCCTGAGTAGCTAAGACTACACGTGCGTATCACCACACCTGGCTAATTTTTTTTTTTTTTTTTTTTTAGATGGAGTCTTACTCTGTCACCCGGGCTGGAGTGCAGTGGTGTGATCTCGGCTCACTGCCAGCTCTGCCTCCAGGGTTCACACCATTCTCCTGCCTCAGCCTCCCAAGTAGCTGGGACTACAGGTGCCCATCACCACGCCTGGCTAATTTTTTTGTGTTTTTAGTAGAGACGGGGTTTCACCATGTTAGCCAGGATGGTCTCAATCTCCTGACCTTGTGATCTACCCGCCTTGGCCTCCCAAAGTGCTGGGATTACAGGTGTGAGCCACCGCGCCTGGCTGAGATACTTTTTTTTTTTTTCTCTACAAATACTGTAATACTAGAAGTCACATTTCAGGTACCAAATTTAGAAAATGTAATATGTGATACATCTAATGCTAATGACCATTGTTGGAATATAAAAGCTTTTGAAAAACAAGTTGCTGCCGCAGGCTGACAGTATTAGACATTTGAGTACTTGAGGAAAGATGGGTACATTTGTTAGTGAGAAACATACAACATACGTACATGGCCTGTGTCTGATTTACACAGTGGAACTCCAGAGTGGTCAGCAGGAAATCTCTCTCCATAGCTTAAGAACTGTTGTAACAGATCTACCACACGAAATGCCTCCAGTGTTTCTTTGTATCTTTTTGTTTGTTTGTTTGTTTTTGAGTCAGAGTCTCGCTCTGTTGCCCAAGCTGGAGTGCAATGGCACAATCTCGCTTCACTGCCACCTCTGCCTCCTGGTGTCTAGTGATTCTTCCTGCTTCAGCCTTAGGAGTAGCTGGGATTACAGGTGCCTGGCACCGTGCCTGACTAATTTTTGTATTTTTAGTAGAGACAGGGTTTCTCCATGTTGGGCAGGCTGGTCTCAAACTCCTAACCTCAAGTGATCTGCCCGCCTTGGCCTCCCAAAGTGCTGGGATTACAGGCATGAGCCACTGTGCCCGGCCTCTTTGTATCTTAATAGTACAGTATACTTGATACGTGACATGTATGACAAATTTGAAGTACACAATATGTTATTGAGAAATGCAGAGTACAGAAAACTATGTGGCTTGCTGTCTTTTGTGTGAGAATTGAGGGGAAGAAATAATATGTATTTACATAGCTATTTTGTATATATATTTCTCTATTACATATGTTTATTTTTTTTTAATTTTAAATTTTTTGTAGAGATGGGGCTCGCTATGTTGCCCAGGCTGGTCTTGAACTCCTGGGCTCAAGCGGTCTTCCTGCCTCAGTCTCCCAAAGTGCTGAGATTACAGGCATGAGCTACTGTGCCTGGCCAATATATTTTATGTAATACATATATTTTGCAAATAAGTATAAACTACAAACTACAAACCTGAAGAGTAAGTTACAAACTAAAAAATGAATACGTATGGAGATAAGCGTGAACAGGGTGGCGGGGCTGAAGATAGAGACGAGGCTTCTTCAAGTATACCTTTTTGTGAAGTTTTGACTTTTGGATAAATATAAGTAATTTACATACTCAAAAGCACATTTTGAAATTGAAAGCGAAGAAGAAATCAACTGAAGTTTATAGCAAATGGGTAACTTCACTAAGCAGAAGAGCTCATTCTTTCAATAGACCTTTAAATGCAGTATTATGAGCACTTCCTTAGGGGGATTTTTTTCTGTTTTGAGACAAAAAGAACTTAAAAAAATGACAGGTGTCACTCATTAATTTCCACGTTAGTAATATTGGTGTTATTTCCAACCTATTTTGTGGGAATAGATTCAAATAGTTCTAGGATAAAGCAACAATAAACTGTGAAAGTTACTGGGGGGGGACCAAAATGTCCACTTTAAGAGATGACTATAACAACTCGAAGTAGTTATGTAAAACTCCCCATAATGATGAATACATATTGAAAATATCACTCATGATTTTTAAAAAACATTTGTTTCCTAGGTCTGTTCATGGGAGGGCCCAGAACCAATGGTTCCCCTGTAGTGATGAGCAAATTCAGCCCTCAACATGGCCATTCAGGGAACCAGGACTCCTTGGAGCAACAGCTGGTCTAGGTCTGGGTCCTGAAGTGCCCAAGGTAAGCCTGGAATGTCCTGGGTCAGAAACCAGGGAAGCACTCAAAGATTCACAGTAATGTGAAAACGCGAACAGAAGCTATAACTAGAAGGGGCTCCCCTGGTCAAACGTGAAGCGCTTTGGTGAACAAAAACAATGACAGTAACTGACAATAACATTCTGAATAAAGAAAATTCTGGCCAGGCGCGGTGGCTCACGCCTGTAATCCCAGCACTTTGGGAGGCTGAGGCGGGCGGATCACGAGGTCAGGAGATCGAGACCATCCTGGCTAACATGGTGAAACCCCATCTTTCCTAAAAATACAAAAAAAATTAGCTCGGCGTGGTGGTGGGCCAGTCCCACCTACTCGGGAGGCTGAGGCAGGAGAATGGTGTGAACCTGGGAGGCGGAGCTTTCAGTGAGCCGAGATCACGCCACCGCACTCCAGCCTGGGTGACAGAGCGAGACTCCATCTCAAAAAAAAAAAAAAAAAAAAAAAAAAAAGGCCAGGCGGGGTGGCTCACGCCTGTAATCCCAGTGCTTTGGGAGGCTGAGGCGGGTGGATCACCTGAGGTCAGGAGTTTGAGACCAGCCTGACTAACATGGAGAAACCCCGTCTCTACTAAAAATACAAAATTAGCCGGGCACAGTGGCGCATTCCTGTAATTCCAGCTACTCAGGAGGCTGAGGCAGAAGGATCGCTTGAACCTGGGAGACAGAGGTTACGGTGAGCCGAGATTGTGCCATCGCACTCCAGCCTGGGCAACAAGAGCAAAACTCCACCTCAAAAAAAAAAAAAAAAAAAAATTTGAAGTCCGTAGTGATGCAAAAAAGAGACTAAAGGCATTTCCATGATTGGTGGTGGATCTCACACAAACTCCTTACTTTTTAATTAGAGGGAAGGAATTAGATTTTCACCCTGTCCTTTTAGTAGGATCAATCGTTTATCTCGTCATGGAAAGCTACTTGTTATAGAATAATGTCAGCTAATAAATGCAGATGGAATGACAGATTTTGAAAAGCCACTAATTTGCAACCCTTAGTGCATTTAGGCACTGATCAATGGATGCTACAATCATTAGATGTGAGGGAAACAGGATGCTTGTGTAGTGCCAGAGTATCACCTGCAGATACGTCACTGAATGTGGAAAGAAAGGTGCCTTTACAATCAACGATTGTCCCACTTTGACCAGTTGAGCAAAAGATTATTAATGTTAGTGACATTATGTGCCTCTTGATGAAATACAATACAAAGTAGTTGCATTTTCTGGTAGTACTTTGGCCAGAATATTTCACCTGAATTGAATCAAGTGTTTCAACCTAACTTTTAGTTTTCAGGAAATACAGGAGATAGAGGAACAACTCTATCTTTTTGAAGATAGAGTTTGAGAATACAAATCAGAATATGGGACATTTAGAAGACACCTGGCTAGGTCTCTTCAAAGAGCTGAAATCTTTTTTTTTTTTTTTTTTTTTGAGATAGAGTCTGGCTCTGTCATCCAGGTTGGAGTGCAGTGGCGCGATCTCAGCTCACTGCAAGCTCCACCTCCCGGGTTCATGCCATTCTCCTGCCTCCGCCTCCTGAGTAGCTGTAACTACAGGCACCCACCACCGCACCTGGCTAATTTTTTGTATTTTAGTAGAGATGGGGTTTCACCGTGTTAGCCAGGATGGTCTCAATCTCCTGACCTCGTGATCTGCCTGCCTTGGCCTCCCAAAGTGTTGGGATTACAGGTGTGAGCCACCACGCCCGGCCGCTGACATCATTTTTAAAAAGAGAGAAAAGGTGGAGGCACTGTTTTTCAAGGGCAAACGTGCTGAATATGGAAAGATGAACTGGCTTGATGTCTGCAGCCTTGAAGTGGTTCAGGAAAAAGATACATGCATAGATAAAGCGAAAATGGCAAAATTGAAGCAACTGTCGATCTGGCAGGCACATGGCTGTTTTTCTTAAAAGAGCTGTGTTTGACAAATTTTATAATAAAAAGTTTTGGAGAAGAACTGCACCACTTAGCAATTCTGTTACTGTTCCTTGGCATATATAAATAGCTCTACTCGTGGTTATTGATCTGCTTGTCAATAAAGAAGCCAAAGAGTACCTTTTAAAGTGTTCAACTGTTTTGGGTTTTAGTCACTTCAATAAAAACAGAACGTAACCAAAGGCTGGTCATGGTGGCTTATGCCTGTAATCCCAGCACTTTGGGAAATTGAGACAGAAGGATTATTTGAGCCCAAGAGTTCAAGAACAGCCTGGGCAACACGGCGAGACCACCCTGTCTCTATAAAAAGTTGAAAAATTAGCCAGACATGGTGGTGTCCACCTGTGGTCCCAGGTACTTGGGAGGCTGAGGCAGGAGGATCTTTGAGCCTCGGAGTTTGGGTTTGCAGTGAGCTGTGGTCATGCCACTGCACTCCAGTCTGGGCAACAGAGCAAGACCCTATCACAAAAAAAGAAATAATGCAAAGGCAGGGTATACCATTAACAACTCAAGCTTGGGTTAAGAACTAGGTGCAAACAGTAGTGCTCATTACACTGATAGTGAAAATAGTATTGTATAAAGAAAACGCACTTCTCTTTCTACTGACACATTTCTAAGTGGTGCCTCCAGAGGTACATGGCATAGCCCAAGCGGTAGGAGCCCAGGAACCATTTGCCAACAGGGTGGCAGCTGTCGTGCTCTCATTCGTTCTCCCTCCTCTACCTGGATTTCCTTGCAGCAGGGGGCAGACTGCTCTCTGCCGCTTTGTTACATGAAAGCCTTGATGGGGCCTGTTTTCGCCTCCGCAACAGGGATTGTTTGGGTTGGGCATACGACCAAGCCTTGAACTCTAGGATGTGTAGGGAAGTGTTCTGTATGATTTTTGGGAAAGGATTTATCATTGATAAAGAGACATGAGCTGAATCACATCGCCCTTCTGAATACATCCATTGGTTGCGTCTTGTGGCCCAGGGCTGTAGTTGGAGGCTGATGAGCAGAGATAGAAGAGCTTGGCCACTGATGGTATGAAACACTGATTTAACCCACACTGAGGTGGCTCTGGATTAGGCATTTGAGGTAATTAATTTTTCTGATTGTGTAAGCCTGTTGGAGTTGAGATTTTTCTGTGACTTGGAGCTACAAGGCATCCTGACTTTGAAGAAGGACAGTTTTTGTTTGTAGACATGGGGTCTCTATGTTGCCCAGGCTGGTCTTGATTTCCTGGGCTTAAGTGATCCTCTCGTCTTGGCCTCCTAAAGTGCTGTGATGACAGGATACATTTTTAAAAAGAAGTTGTATAATTCAGAAGTCTTAGTTAGCCACAGTGATTTGGGGGCAAGAATGATTTTGAGAAAATGATTCAGCAGCTGCTTTCTGCTCTGTAAATTTCTGTGTAATAAGGAAATACAGGTACCCTTGAACAACACAGGTCTGGACTGAGCAGGTCCACTTGTAAGTAGTTTTTTTTTTTTTTTTTTCCCCCAGTAGGTGGCCCTCCTTATCTGCAGGTTCCACATCTGCAACCCTATACAGCTCAAAACTATAGTATTCACAGAATGCAAACCTGAGGATACAGAGGGCCAACTTTGTATACAGGTTCCAAAGAGTCAACTTCGAAACTTTTGTGTGCACAGAGTTTGGTATCCACAGTGGGTGCTGGAAACAATCCCCCCATGGATACTAAGGGATGACTGTAATGTCATTTCTTATTGGTAAGAATCCAGAGCAGAGGGCTGGGCGCGGTGGCTCACACCTGTAATCCCAGCACTTTGGGAGGCCGAGACGGGCGGCTCACGAGGTCAGGAGATCGAGACCATCCTGACTAACACGGTGAAACCCCGTCTCTACTAAAAAATACAAAAAACTAGCCGGGCGAGGTGGCGGGCACCTGTAGTCCCAGCTACTCAGGAGGCTGAGGCAGGAGAATGGCGTGAACTCGGGAGGCGGAGCTTGCAGTGAGCTGAGATCCGGCCACTGCACTCCAGCCTGGGTGACAGAGCGAGACTCCGTCTCAAAAAAAAAAAAAAAAAAAAAAAAAAGAATCCAGAGCAGAAAATGTTCTTGTGGAAATTAGTTGTATATTAAGTATTCTTTCTCTTCATATCAAATGTCATTTTTAATTGATCAGATTATGCATTGCCTTTTTTTCTTGACAAGGTCTGGATTCACGTATGGATGTCATCTTTACTTTTGCAATGAATTACTAGTTGTTCTTACACCATTTAAGAAATCCATCTCTTTGTCCCTGGTTTGAAGTCCTTTATATTTTTTTTTTTTGTGAGATGAAGTCTTGCTCTTGTCCTGCAGGCTGGAATGCAATGGCATGATCTCAGCTCACTGCAACCTCCGCCTCCTGGGTTCAAATGATTCTCCTGCCTCAGCCTCCCGAGTAGCTGGAATTGCAGGCACCTGCCACCACGCCTGGCTAATTTTTATATATTTTCTTTTAGTAGAGATGGGGTTTCACCATGTTGGCCAGGCTGGTCTCGAACTCATGACCTCAGATAATCCACTCGCCTCAGCCTCCCAAAGTGCTGGAATTACAGGCGTGAGCCACCGCTCCCATCCGAAATAGTATTTTTATCATGGGGTAGGTCATTGTTAGTAGTGTCTTTGCTTTTTGTGTGCTCAGCACTCTTTCTCACATCTTTGTAGAAGGAGAAGCTGCAAACCCTGAGAGCTGGAAGTTCTCTGGGTGCCCATTCATTCATTCATTCATTCATTCCGCCATCCTTTTGGCCCATCTTGATTTTACCGGGGAAGGACATTCAATCTAAGAAAGGCTAATGACAGTTGTCGGGAGTTCGTAATGGGTCATTGTAGAGCCTTTTTTTTGTTTGGTTTCACTCGGGAGTTGTCAGCAGCTCGGTTTTATTGGTTTGTGTCTAATTTACAGTTTTAGTCCTGCTTAGACATAGCTTGGGAGTCCCGTTACACTTTGCTTAACAGGGCTATATTCTGAGAAATGTGAATGTCAGCGTGCTTACACAAACCTACATGGTAAAGCCTACCATCTGGGCTATATGGTATGGCCTTCCATGGAGGCTGGCACAGGGCAAAGCTGCTAAAAAAGGCTACAAACCTCAACAGCATGTGACTGTACTGAATATGCTAGGCAGCGGTAACACAGTCGCATTTGTGTATCTAAACACAGAAAAGGCACAGTAAAATGTATTATAATCTTATGAGACCACTGTTGTATATCTGGTCCATTACTGATCAAAATGTTATGTGGTGTGTGACCATACTCTTAATTCTGAGTTTTATTCTATTTTACTGAACCATGAATACTTTTAATTATGCGAAAGAAGATCATGTTCCAATTCCTCTTGCTTTATCATCTTTTCAATACATCGAAGGACAATCCTGTTTTTCAAACTTTTTGGCTTTTCCTGCAATTCATTCTCAGAGATGACCTTTAGAATAGACTCACCAGGTTCTTCTTTCCAAAGCCTGTAGGGATTGTGATTAAATGTGCATTTACATTTAACCTCAATGAACTGCCCACTGAGGGGGGCCACTCAATCCAGCTGGCTTGAACAATCCCTTGATGACCAGAGACTGGGGGGGTCACTCCAGCTGCTCTCCACGACCCCAGGGACATCACCATGCCCCACTGAGCATTCCTGGGGCCCCAGGCCTGCCTCATCTTCCTTCTCATCTTCCTTCCAATTGTCACCCTTCTAGCTTTCTTTGGGGAAGGTGGCACCTAATTTGAATGCCCTAGAGGTTGATTTTTTTACCTACCTGCTTTACCCAGAGACTTGCAGCTTCCAGATGGGGGAGGAGGAATTTTTTGTTGAAGTTAGAGGCATTTGCTGGATGCCTTCTCCATTGTTTGAGTGTTATTTCCTCTTAACAAATGCAAACGTTAACAGCTCACACAACAGAACTTCAGTTTTCAATCACACCAAGTCCAAAATCAGCACTCTTGTTCAGAGAGTGGCTTCCAGGGACTTCAGTTTTTCTGTCAGTGGCTTCTCAGTTCTCCTTCATAAGGTTTCCAAGGTCAGTCTCCTCATTAGCAGAAAGGGAGAGAGGATGGAGAAGGCACACTGGCTTTTTGGCCACCTCACCTGTGGCAAGTGATGCAACAATTCCACCCAACCCCACTGGTGACAGTGTCATGAGGGCCCCATTTGTGCAAATGGCTGGCAGGTATCATATCTGCCCGGACAGTTGTCTCTGTCATCTTCCCCCCACTCTGGTCCTGACAGGCATCTAGGCAACTCTGTCACATCCTAAGGCTTTGCTCTCCCATCTTACCTGTCCATTTGTCCAGCTGTCTCCTCATGTCCTGAGGGCCAAAACCGAGTCACCTGGCCACAGCTAGCTAAGAGGAAAGTGGAGAAATGAACTCCCCAGCTAAAGCCTGAACAACATAGTAAGACTCTTTCTCTACCAAAAACAAAACAAAAACTGGGCGTGGTGGCACACACCTGAAGTCCCAGCTATCTGGAAGGCTGAGTGGGGAGGATCACCTGAGCCCAGTAATTTGAGGCTTCAGTGAACTATGATCACACCACTGTGCTCCAGTGGTGGGAAATAGAGTAAGTCTGCCTCTAAAATAATAAAAATAAAAGAAATCTCATTAGTGCCCAGCTGAAAGTTGAAGAAGGGGGAATCCTACAAAAGAGGGGGAACACTGTCATGCAATTAGCAGTCTGTTACAGAGTTCTGTCATGCGATACAGATACTCATAGATGGGAGTATTTGTTCAACAAAGCGAGGATATGTCCAGCAGTTTGAGCAGCCCAACCATTTTCCATGAAGGCTGGCCCAGGGCAAAGCTGCTAAAAAAGGCACAGACTTCACTTAGGCACCTGAGCCATGAAAATCTGGCTAGAACTGAACAGAGTATTTATTACCAACATTGGTTACTTTTTTTTTTTTTTAAAGATGGAGTCTCACTCTGTCACCCAGGCTGGAGTGCAGTGGCACAATCTCAGCTCACTGTAACCTCTGCCTCTGGGTTCAAGCGACGCGATTCTCCTGCTTCACGCTGCCAAGTAGCGGGGACTATAGGCGTGCACCACCATGCCTGGCTAATTTTTGTGTTTTTAGTAGAGACGGGATTTCACCATGTTGGCCAGGCTGGTCTTGAACTCCTGACCTCAAGTGATTCACAGAGCTCGGCTTCCCAGAGTGCTGGGATTCCAGGCGTGATCAACGTTGGCTTCTGTGAGGACCTGGCTATGATTTGAATGGTTGTCCCCTACAGAACTAAAGGTGGCATTTTTGAGAGAGATTGGGTCCTCATGACCCAGTGAGCCCTCATGGCTCTGCCCTATGAAGAAGTTAATGCATTAATGGGTTAATGGATTAATGGGTTATCAGGAGTGAGTGAGTGATCACTAGAAAAAGTCAGGTGGGCTCTCATGAGCCCCCTCACAGTGTGAGGCCCTTTGCCCCTCAGGACTCCGCAGTCACCACCAGCATGAAGGCTGCTAACAGACGCAGCCCCTAGACCTCAGACTTGCCAGTCTTCAGAACGGTTAAATCAATGTCTTTCCTTTATAAATTACCCAGTCTTAGATACTCAGTTACAGCAACAGTAGATTCAGACCAACCCCTCTATTTTACCTGATTTTCTTTCCTCTTCATACCAGACCCCACCTCATTCCCTCCCCCATAGGCAATACATGAAATTGACGATGTTAAGTAGTGTTGTAAACCTATGTAATAGATGTGTGTGTATGTATGAGAAATTCTGACATTTTGTTTAGTTACACTAAATCTTCTATCAATTTTCCCACTCGTATCTAAGAGATTTTTATCAAATGTGCTACATGCCCGTCTAGCATTTTACTTCTGACTGCTCACAGCTTTCTACTGCTTGTATCACATTTTACTTATCTCTGTTAAGGATGTTCACCTAGGATGTCTCACAAATCTTGTTATGAAGAAATTCCAGTCTATAAGGAAAAATTTGCAGCCAGGCATGGTGGCTCATGCCTGTAATCCCGGCATTTCGGGAGGCCTAGGCCACGAGGTGGGGAAATCAAGACCATCCTGTCTAACACGGTGAAACCCCGTCTCTACTAAAAATACAAAAAGTTAGCTGGGCGTGGTGGCAGGTGCCTGTAGTCCCAGCTACTCGGGAGGCTGAGGCAGGAGAATGGCGTGAACCTGGGAGGCAGAGCTTGCAGTGAGCTGAGATCGAACCACTACATTCCAGCCTGGGCGACAGAGTGAGACTGTCTCAGAAAAGGAAGGAAAAAAAAAAGGAAAAGAAAAATTTGCTTAATCTAAAGTAAAACCAACAAGTAGAATATATGAGGATATTCAGCAAATAATTAATAAAAGGGTAGTATACAAAAAAAAAAAAGGATATAATCTATACCTGAAAATAGTGGTTAGAAAATGCAAGTTGAAACAACAAAATACCCCATTCACATCCTTCAGAACAGCAAAAATTACAGGTACATATAGTAAATACTGGTGAAGATGTGAATGGTAATTGAAAAGATTTTGTGCTATAAAATGACACCCACTCTAAGGAAGTGACTAGGCAGTACCTTTTAAAATTAATGTCGGCCGGGCGCGGTGGCTCATGCCTGTAATCCCAGCACTTTTGGAGGCCGAGGCGGGCAGATCACAAGGTGAGATTGAGACCATCCTGGCCAACATGGTGAAACCTCATCTCTACTAAAATACAAAAAATTAGCTGGGTGTGGTGGTGTGCGCCTGTCATCCCAGCTACTTGGGAGGCTGAGGCAGGGGAATCACTTGAACCCGGGAGGCAGAGCTTGCAGTGAGCTGAGATCGTGCCACTGCACTCCAGCCTGGTGACAGAGCGAGACTGTGCCTCAAAAACAAAACAAAAAAAATTAATATCTATGCCTTATGCAATGTATACCATCAGTTTATATGTGCCAGGGAAGTTCATTCACATAAGGATGTACATATAAGGAATTTCATCATAATGACGGGGCAGCAGTTAGAAGTGCTGGTTTTGCAGGTAGAACATTTGATAAAATCATTTAGGTTATGAATGAAAAAAAGGATGGAACAAGATTTTATTTTTCCATTTGGCACCACATCATTCTCTTCCAATTTGAGGTCTTTCATTCTTTTTTAATTACAAGAAAATTTTAATTCATATGTTTTCCTTGCATGTTGTCTCTTTTTCTTATGGGAATCCTAGTATATGGTTATTTCTACTATCTGCTACATCTCAGTTTTTGATTTTTCACTTTCCGTTTATTTATTTCTTCTGGTGCCCTGGAAGAAATATTTGCCATTAAAACAGAACCTACTAACTTGTTCTTTGAGTGTATCGCTTCTATCAGTCTCATCTATTATTTCCTTCATGTCGATTATGCATGCTCAACAATATACCTTTCTTTTGGTAACTATATTTTTACACACACCCCATTCATCTTTATATTTTTCTTCAAAGATACGTATTAAGGCTGGGCGCAGTGGCTCAAGCCTGTAATTACAACACACTGGGAGGCCAAGATGGGTGGATCACTTGAGGTCAGGAGTTCAAGACCAGCCTGGCCAATATGGTGAAACCCCATCTCTACTGAAAATACAAACATTAGCCAGGCGTGGCGGCACGTGCCTGTAATCCTACTCAGGAGGCTGGGGCAGGAGAATCGCTGGAACCTGGGAGGTGGAGGCTGTAATGAGCTGAGATCACACCACTGCACTCCAGCCTGGGTGACACAGTGAGATTCCATCTCCAAAAAAAAAAAAAAAAAAAAAAAAAGATATGTATTAAGAACATTTTGAAATTTGTCTGGATGCCTGTATTTCATTACGTTAGGCCTTTTCATGTAGAGGGTATTGTGTACTGTCTCTTAGTCCCAATTCCTCATGTGTCTGACTACTTTCCTGAATTTTTACTTAGATACTGCAAATCCTGGCTGAGAATGAGTAGCAGGGAGAAGGCCTAATCCTCCTGTTTCTTCCTCTTGGGTGGGTTTAAGTGGAGGAGTGTGTTACAGAAAAAAATCCCCTATTGCCACTGCCTGGAATGAGACCGCCCTCCTTGACTGACCCTCAGGATGCCACTTGACATGATCACAGTAAGCACTGCCTCCTTCAGATGTCTCCAGTCCGCTGGGCGTGGTCGCTCATGCCTGTAATCCCAGCACTTTGGGAAGGCGAGGTGGGCAGATCATGAGGTCAAGAGATCGAGACCATCCCAACCAACGAGGTGAAACCCCATCTCTACTAAAAATACAAAAATTAGCTGGGCGTGGTGTTAAGAGCCTGTAATCTCAGCTATTTGGGAGGCTGAGGCAGGAGAATCGCTTGAACCTGGGAGGCAGAATTTGCAGTGAGCTGAGATCATGCCAGAGCAAGGCTCAGTCTGTCTTTAAAAAAAAAAAAAAAAAGTCTCCAGTCGCAGCAATGACTGGCTTTTTTTTTTTGAGACGGAGTCTCACTCTGTTGCCCAGGCTGGAGTGCAGTGGTAGACCTCGGCTCACTGCAAGCTCCGCCTCTCGGGTTCACGCCATTCTCTTGCCTCAGCCTCCCGAGTAGCTGGGACCACAGGCGCCCACCACCACGCCCGGCTAATTTTTTTTTTTGTATTTTTAGTAGAGATGGGGTTTCACCATGTTAGCCAGGATAGTCTCAATCTCCTGACCTCGTGATCCACCTGCCTTGGCCTCCCAAAGTGCTGGGATTACAGGCGTGAGTCACCGCGCCTGGCCATGACTGGCTTTGGAAGTGAGCAGAGGATGCTCTAATGGAACCTACGTGCTCCCATAGCACCAAGCTGCTCTCCTAGCTTATGAAGGCACTGTGGTGGGCTATAATTTGCTGGGCATACTACAGAGGACCGTGAATGTATAGGGGAAAAGATAACAATTCAACTGCTCTTTAAGATTTGTTCTGTCTGCCATGACCTTTCCCACAGAAGGGCCCCATTCACGTCCTTAGTTCTCTGGACCCGAACACTGCCCTTATTTCCACAGCACCTCTAGGCTTGTGGTATCACAAGCCAGCAGCCCGTGCTAGTGCATCAATTTGGCAGGAAACATACACTTTATAGTCAATGAAGGGAAAAGCAATTTATTTTTGATGTAGTTATCTCTGTGATAGGAAGAAAAAGGCAACATAATTTTAAGAATGTATTTCCTGGTGGGCTTCATTTTAAGATGGGCCAAAAATCCCTCTTAATTTATGAAAACATTGGCATCTTTTGAACTATAAACATGTTACTATGAACACTGACTATGTTACTGAAGAGGCAGTTCAGGACCACTTATATATGTACCAGAACCTTTAATGTGCAGGCAATCCATAGGAGAAGAAAATGCCAAGCCATTTAAAGTTTTCAAATATTTTACTGAAAATGCATATTGTACAATTAAGGTGTAACGACACGCCAGTGTGGGAAACCTCTGTAGGTATCATTTCTACAAATATGCTATGAATATAGAGTTCCTACATAAAACTATACAACTTACCAGATGTAATTCCTGTTATGTACCATACTCACAATCATCTTGAAGAATATGGACAAAAAGTGCTGGGTAACAAAAACAGGAGCCATGTGTGTTTTTAATAAATGAAAAACATGGCATTTCAGCTCAGTGGTAAAGCAGTAAATAAATCAGATGATCAGCTATCAAGTCATCATGTGAGAGAAAACAAAATTAGATCCTTACCTCATACTATATGTTGTCAGCTAACACTGTAGCAGTGATAGATGAATCACATAAATTAAATTCTCTCAAACAAAATTTATCCCATGTATTAGAAAAAAGGAGGTATGCCTAACATTGTGTCACGTTCCAAAGGTGAATTTTGCAAGTCAACGATATGACAGTTCAAGGAAGCATACATTTAATTGTTTCAACTTGATTTCTAATGCTCAAACTATTTACGTCAAAATTTACAGAAAATAAATCTCTATATCAACAGCTTAAAATAAATGACTTACCGAAAGTCCACTTCTGAACTGTGTAACTCCTATAAAGGTTTAAGTCTGTACCAATTAGAATGTCTTCAGTTATTAGTAACAGAGCATCCTAAATCAACTGGCTTAAAAATAAGTTTAGTCTCTCACAAAAGAAACAGTCCAAAGGAGGAGTGGCTACAAGGCTGGTTGGTTTAGTGGCTCAAAGACATCATCCAGGTCTCAGGGTCTTTCGGTCTTTCCGCTCAGGCCATGATGAAACTATAATCCATTGTTGAAAGACGGTTACCAGGCACCACATCCAGACAAGTTACTGTTCACCAAAATATTCCACTTCCCTTTGCTTGAATTCTTGGGCGTTTGAGAAAACCTTTTCTGGAAATGGTCTGTCAGGTATATCGTTTGTTTTATGTCTAGAATTGGGCCCTGTGACCACTGTAAACCAACTGCTGGCAACGAGAAGGGGAGTGTCATTGGTGAAAACTAATCAGGATTTATCTTACGTCCTTTTGAGGATAAATGGATAACCAGACTCAGCCAGTGGAGTGAGAAGGGAGTGACTAAGAAAGTCACTCGGCAATGTCTGCCACAAACCCTTATTAGAATGTGTTCTTATTTCATTCAGTAACAGGAAGGAGTAGAGCACAAGGTTTAAAAGCACTATGATATCAAACGAAAACACAGTTAATTCCTATGTTACACAGCATCGTGCTGTGCACTGTTATGTAAGTGTCCAAATAAAAAAAAGTAGGAAAGAAACAATAGATACAAATGGGAATATTTTACGTATGTCTTAAAACGGTATAGAGTGCAATGATTGATTTTCTCACTCCTGGAGAACTGTGCATTAACAATTTTAAATTACCTAAACAAAGTTTTCTATCTATTTTTATACATGGATATTTATCTCTCTGGCTGACTCAGGTACTGTTGAAAACATGATAAAAGCATTGGTCCTTTAGGGCTGATATTATTCATTAAGAATGATCAAATGCATTACATACTAGAGAAGAGTGCAAGAAAAAGTATACTTTATACCTATGAAATGATATTAACCTAGTGTTGTTTAGAATACTCTGACCATATGAATTACAAAATTAATAAGGATACAGTTTTTTTTTTTCAAACATGATTCAAAGTGAACATACAATTCCTGTAAGGTAATGTGATAAAAACAACCAACCCTCTACCCCAAACATAAATCCTATGTTCTTTGGGAACTGCTTACATGAGTTTAAGGTTACTGACATAACTAGCTATCCTGATGACGTTACAGCTTCTATTTACACAAGGAGTATGTTTATTCACAGCAGGAATCTTCTTTTTTTTTTCTTTTCAAATTTGCTGTTGTATCAGAAATACATCTTTTAGTATTAACAGTTTCCAAAGGTTTCTGTCTTCCACATTCCTTATATTGATAGATTTCCCCTTGGCTATGAATTCCCTGATATGCGAAACGGTTCCAATCCATGGCGACGTGTATATACATTCTTAATATTTATAAATTTTCACTTGTCTGTAGTCTAGTATTGTTATACCATGTGGTCTTGTTACAATCATGGTTTCCATTCTGTGAGTCTTCAGATTATGAGTCCAACACACAAGGGGATGTCCACAGTAACCTGTGTGAGCTCTCTGATGTACAAAGTGTTTGACTTCAGGCAGGAGTTTCTGATTCACTATTTTGAAAGGGTTCTCTGTTATAAAGTGAGGTCTGACTTCAGAGAAGCCTTCCCACATCTATTACGTTCATATTCCCTCTCCTGTGAATTCTCTGATGGCTGTTGAATGCTGATTTGTGGTAGAATTTTTTCCCACATTCAGTACACTCATAGGGTTTCTCTCCTGAATGAGTTCTGTAGTGTACAGTGAGGTATGACATCCGAGAGAAGGCTTTTCCACACTCATTACATTCAAAGGGTTTCTCTCCTGAATGAATTCGATGATGTATAGTGAGATAGGACATCTGAGAGAAGCACTTCCCACATTCATAACATTCATAGGCTTTCTCTCCTGTGTGTGTTCTCTGATGTCGATTAAGGGCTGAATTCTGGCAGAAGGTTTTCCCACATTCACTACATTCATAGGGCTTCTCTCCTGAATGAATTCTATGATGTATAGTGAGGTATGACATCTGAGAGAAGAATTTTCCACATATATAACATTCATAGGGCTTCTCTCCTTTGTGTATTCTCCGATGTCTACAAAGGGCTGAGTTCTGGTAGAAGGTTTTCCCACATTCACTACATTCATAGGGTTTGACTCCTGAATGAGTTCTATGATGTATAGTGAGGTATGACAACTGGGAGAATAACTTTCCACATTCGTTACATTCGTAAGGTTTCTCTCCTGTGTGCACTCTCTGATGTCTCATGAGGGCTGAATTCAGGTAGAAGGTTTTTCCACATTCATTACATTCATAGGGTTTCTCTCCTGAATGAGTTCTATAATGTACAGTGAGATATGACAACCGAGAGAAGAATTTTCCACACTCATTACATTCATAGGGTTTCTCTCCTGTGTGGGTCCTCAGGTGGGTCGTGAGAGTAGACTTGCGGCAGAAGCATTTCCCACATTCACTACACTTGTAGAGTTTCACACCTGTGTGAATTTTCTGATGGTCATTAAGTGCTGACTTCTGTGAGAAGGTTTTCCCACAGTCATGACAAACATAAGGTCTCTCTCCTGAATGTGTTCTCTGATGTTGTGTGAGGTGTGTCTTCTGGCAAAAGGATTTTCCACAGTAACTACATTCATAGGGCTTCTCTCCTGAGTGAGTTCTCTGATGCTGAATGAGGTGTAACTTCTGGTAAAAGTTTTTCCCGCATTCATTACATTCATAGGGCTTCTCCCCTGTGTGTGTTCTCTGATGCACAGTAAGGGTTCCCTTCTGGCAGAAGGATTTCCCACACTGATTACATTCGTAAGGTTTCTCTCCTGTGTGAGTCCTCTGATGTATAATAAATTTTGACTTTTTACAGAAGGATTTCCCACATTCACTGCATTCATAGGGCTTCATTTCCATATGAGATGCCTGATGTACAGTGAGGTCCGACATCTGAAGAAAGGCTATTTCAGATCCATTCCACTTATAGGGCTTTTCTTCCATGTGATTAACAAAAACAGTGTCCTTTTGGAAGGCTTTCTGGCATTCAATATATTCAAAAGGCTTCTCCAAAATATGAATTTTCTGATAAAGACTTTCTTCGTTTAGAGTATAAGGTTTCCCATTTTGATTAAATTCATAAGCTTTATCTCCTGGATGAGTTTTCTCAAGCTTAATATGGAGGAGCGATTTCCCACATCCACTACATTCATCAGCTTTCATTCTTGCATAGCTTCCATCGCTACTAATATATTCTGAAACAGACGCTAAACACTTTTCACAGGAGTCACAGAGGCTATTTCTATAGGCTGTTTTTCCTGAAGGAACAGCATTCGTTTCTACATCAAAAGTTTTACCAGGAACATTACCTCTCTCTTCAATTAGGGTCTCAGTGAACACAGTTTGTCTTGAAGGTTTATTTTCGCCTTCCTGGATTCTCTCTATTAGGTCATCAGCTTGCCAGACTTCATCTAAAGAGAGACAAAATTAACCAACTTTTGTACATCTTCCTATATATGAGATATGGAATGAGACTCATATGACTTGTGCACAAGCATCTCATTGTGAGTAGATGCTAGCTTCATGAACAGATGAAAATAATTCCAAGTGTACTTTTCTCCTTTATTCTTTTGCTTAAAATTACACACACACACACACACACACACACACACACACACACCCCTCTAGGAATGGAGAAAGAGGGAAGTAAACTGACAAAAACACATGCGCTTTTGATCTACTTTATATTTTGTTCAAAACTGGGTATAGAAGATAAAATATAGCACAGAACAATGATTGGTAGGCGAAGAATGCTGGATGAATGGCTGACGGGGTAGATACCGACAGAGCGATGAGGAGTGCTATTGGACAAGGAGGGTCAAAAGATGTATTCAATCAGGGATTTCTTTAGGGGGCGGGAAAGCTGTACTTTATACCATATCACTTGATACCAAGTTGAGAGAGATTACAACTGAAGGCGTTAGCACTGTATACTAAGATTTTTGTGGTAGCATTTTCACTAGACTACATCCTTCCAAACTATTTTGGCTTCTTTCCTCATTCCACGTAGTAGAATAAACTAAATCTCCTCATGTTTAACGGAAGAGCCCTATAACCAGGGCATTCGCCCTGTAATTCTGTTTCACTTGGATGAAGAATCTCAGGAATATATATATATCCTACAGGAAATATAAAAGAGTCCGCAGTGCTATAGACTTCTCTTGTGAGGATAGCGATGAGATCAACTGGAAACTTTACTATTCTAATGATGCTATGATTGAATGCTAAACTCATTCTGACCATGACATTCTACTTGTTCCTATTTGAACAGTATATTTAATATCATGAACTCTGGTGAGGTGGCCTAGAGCAAGCTACTTAGCAATTCCCTGTAGTCAGTATCCTTCACCTGCCAAATGGAAATAATGGCACCTACCTCAGAAGGTGGTTGTAAGATTGCAGCAGTTAATGAAGTGCTCAGAGCAGCATCTGGCACAAAACACATGCTTGATAAGCTTAGCAATTATTCTTCCCATCTTTCAATCTCCTGACCATTTCCTTAAGCCAGTCCCACCCTGACATACTACCATCACTTAATTCTCAATGTGAGTGCTTTCCCACTCCTGAGTAGCATTTAGTGTACAAACCTTACGAATCAGATCCCTGGCCAGGCATGGTAGCTCATGCCTGTAATCCCAGCACTTTGGGAGGCCAAGACAGGCGGATCACTTGAGGTTATAGGAGTTCGAGACCAGCCTGGCCATGATCGTGAAACCCTGTCTCTACTAAAAATACAAAAATTAGCCAGGCGTGGTGGTGGGCGCCTGTAGTCCCAACTACTCAGAAGGCTGAGGCAGGAGAATCGCTTGAACCCAGGAGGCGGAGGTTGCAGTGAGCCGAGATGGCGCCACTACACCCCAGCCTGGGCAACAGAGTGAGAATCTGTTCTCAAAAAACAAAACAAAACAAAACAAGCCAAAACAAATCAGATCCCTTACCATGCTCCTAAAATAGCAATTTTATTTTTACTTATCTTAGAAGTGTCTGGATGAACCTGACTACCGTACTTGCTATCATGCACATTCAGTGAAACGGTATCAACCGTATCCTCTATAACCTGTGCCTTCTCTGAACCCACTGCCAAAATATCAAGAGACCCAACAAGAAAAAAATCTGAGAAACAATACTTTTTGCCACCTGGGATCACTATATGATTCCAAGCTAGGATGACAGTCATCTACCAAAAATATTCTGTTGCAGGAAAAGCAAGCTATTTGTTGCACAAGGAGGGTCCTAAGATACATCCAAGTAGAGAGGTGTTTTGGAGGAAGTGGGTCTTCACTTTATACCTTCTCATGTTACATCAAGTTGGCAGAGACAGGTCACGATCTAAGGCATCCTTGCCTTATGCTAAGATCACTGTGTGTCTGATCAATGCCCAGCGCATTTCACCTCCAGTCTCCACCCTTATTGTTTCACTCAGTTTGCTTGACTTCCTGCCTTCATCTTCTCAAAACCTACCTTTGTAGGGGATTTCCATGCTTAAAAAAAAATACTTCTCAAATCCTTTCTCACCTCAATTAATTCCATTTCCCCTTGAAGTTGAGAATACTGTCTACAGAATCATTTTAGTACAAAGTGACAGCCTTGCATTGGGACATCAGCACTCCATGTAAAATGCTGAGTTTTAATTACTTCATGCAGCCCTGTTCTCTTTTTATTTATTTATTTATTTATTTATTTTTTTTTTTGA
The DNA here is from genome assembly GCF_024542745.1 of Macaca thibetana thibetana. Classification (NCBI taxonomy): domain Eukaryota; kingdom Metazoa; phylum Chordata; class Mammalia; order Primates; family Cercopithecidae; genus Macaca; species Macaca thibetana. Next base: position 144,119,381 of record NC_065580.1, read on the forward strand.
GACGCAGTCTCGCTCTGTCGCCCAGACTGGAGTGCAGTGGCCGGATCTCAGCTCACTGCAAGCTCCACCTCCCGGGTTTACGCTATTCTCCTGCCTCAGCCTCCCGAGTAGCTGGGACTACAGGCGCCAGCCACCTCGCCCGGCTAGTTTTTTGTATTTTTTAGTAGAGACGGGGTTTCACCGTGTTAGCCAGGATGGTCTCCATCTCCTGACCTCGTGATCCGCCCGTCTCGGCCTCCCAAAGTGCTGGGATTACAGGCTTGAGCCACCGCGCCCGGCCTATTTATTTATTTTTTGAGACAGAGTCTTGCTCTGTCACCCAGGCTGGAGGCAGTGGTACGATCTCAGCTCACTGCAACCTCCGCCTCCCGGGTTCAAGCGATTCTTCTGCCTCAGCCTCCCAAGTAGCTGGGATTACAGGCATGTGCCACCAGGCCTGGCTAATTTTTGTATTTTTAGTAGAGACAGGGTGTCACCATATTGGCCAGGGTGGTCTCATGATCTTGACTTCATGATCTTGACTTCATGATCCGCCCCGCTCGGCCTCCCAAAGTGCTGGGATTACAGGCATGAGCCACTGCACCCAGCCCTTGTTCTCTTAACCACAACCTTTCACCTAGGAAGGATGGTCCTATTTCCTTTGAACCTCTGAATAAAAATCAGATGAGCTATTCTTAATCTGAATCATATAGGTGTTTTTCCATTACTTGCAAAATATATGGGGATGTGACCCAGGCATGTATTATTTCTTTTTTCTTTTTTTTTTTTTTTTTGGTAGAGACAGGGTTTCACTATGTTACCCAGGCTGGTCGCAAGCGATCCTCCCACCTCAGCCTCCCAGGTTTGGGATTATAGGTGTGAGCCACTACATTTGGCCCAGGCATGCATATTCAGAAATAACTGCCTGCAAATTATTTCTGAATGGATGGACAAGAAAGTTCTTTCACCTGCCTGGCTTCTCAGATAATCAAAGAAAGAAATAAATGTCTCTCTATGTTACACATTACATCAAGGGATAACATGCCCTTTTCCTTGCAGGACTATGATCCAAGAGCAAAACAGCTCAAGCAAAACATAGACACTATCAAATAACAGATTACTTAATCAGACTCACTTCTTTATCATATCACCCCTGGGTGAAACTGAAGGTGGGGGAAGGGAGATACAGAAGTCATGATAAAAGTCAGGAAGGAAAAACTTCAGGGAGGGGTTGAAGATTTGAGATCAGACTTAAAGAATGTGTTATCTGGGGAAAGAAAGCACACCCTAAGGAAATGTAAAGCTGTAGGGACAATAGTCTCATGAAGAGAAGACATTAGGAGTGTGGACCAAATGGAGTTTAGTGAGAGTTTTGGGGAACAACAGAAAATTACTTTTTCCAGGCAATACAGGGCCAATATTGTTGAGATCCTTAAAGGACAAGAAATTAAATTCCCTTTAGGAAGTAAAATGTAACCAGCTATAGGCTTATCTTGGGAGGCTAGCGGTGATATCACCAGCTATAGGCTTATCTTGTGAGGCCAGCGGTGATAGCAACTAGAAACTTTAGATGAAGACATACTGCACATCCAACTAGGACTCATAGTAATCCAGGCATGAGAGAATCTAGTCCTTGTTTACATTAACTCAAAGGAAACTGAGGATATACAGAGGACAACTGAAGACATTTCACACTGGACAAAATCCAGTAATCCAGAGAGATTAGTAATATCTGATGAGAATTTCAGTGGTTTCACAGGGACCACTATAGAAAAAGAAGAGATTAGTATAGTTTAGTAAATAAAGGGAAGTGGAAAGGTGATTAGTAATTATAATTCGGAATAGGTCATGATCAGTTTCCAGGACTGATGAGAACAAGAGCAGCTCTGTAACTGCTATCACAGAAAAGCCCAGACTTTGGTGGTAGAGACGTCATCCCGGGTGCGAGCAACATAAAATAAAAAACAAACCCTAACAACTTGGCACTGGAGGCACCCTTTGAGAAACTCATAATGCGAGGAAATCACAGTAGTTAGAAACAGACCCTTTAAAGACATTTCTAGAGGTGGTGGAAGCATAAACCAGACTTCATTTATGTATATAATACTTACTAAGCACCTGCCATGACAGGGTATCATTCAAGGCATTGGGAACAGAACAGAAAATAAGAAACAAGATGAAAACGAGCACTTGGTTAAAGAGGGAGACCCAGGTACTGCAGTCACCAAATTTCAGGAGGGCTGGGTCTCAGGAATGAGCAGCACTGTCCAATGAAGTACAGGTGCACATGTCAAGTGGCAGACTCCACTGGCTTAGGCACAGGATGGGGACTTTGGAGTCTAACCTCAAAGAAAGAAAAGTACAAAGTAGAACAGGGTCCAGAAACAAGTCTCGGGCACTGCACGGTAAAGATAAAAAAACCCAGAAGTTACAAAGAACACAAGAATCACATAAGTTTTTTTAAATGTCAGACTTATTAACACCTAAAATATAATCCATGATGATGGCTTCTGAAAATGCTAGAAGAGCAAGCAAAGACCCAAAGTTTAAGAGAACAACGGATGTGACTAGAATTGTATTCCGGGGAGTGGCAAGCACAGAAAAGCTCCATCAATGTAAGTTCTTACAGGGAAGGAAGAAGGCTTTGGGAGTGAGATTTAGATTCATAGATCATATAAGCAACTATCTCTAGTCACTTCTGAAGGTTTGGGACCATTAAAAAATCCCTGGGAAAAACACTCCCAAGTTACCGATCTCCTCACTGCCTCCACTAACACACCTGGATAGCTCTGAAGTAGGAATTCTCCTTCTACTATCCATGGCTCTTCTCCTTGCTCCAACTTGCTGATAACATCCGGTTTGATAATGTGATACCCTGTTAATGAGAAATGAAAGAGAACTTGAGCCCAGCCGGTTGGCTTCAGGGTCTCTGTCACACGGGGAAAAGGCCATTTGTGCTTTATCAAAATCAGAACTTTTCACGGGGAAAATCAAGACCAAAATGCCCTGCCTGGTGCCCAAAACAGATTACTCACATTTGTCCCATCAAATTTTAAGTTAAAGTCATTAAATTTGTGAGAAATCCCATGTATTTTAGCAACTGAGAAAGCAAGCTATCCTCACCCACGGAAACTAGATTGCTGTAGTTCTCCAGCATCACATCCCTGTAAGTTATCTTCTGCTCAGGGTCCAGCTGCTGCCACTCCTCCTGGGTGAAGTCCACAGCCACATCCTTGAATGACACTGGCCCCTGAAATGGCACCGTGATTGGAATTGGGTGACGTGAAAGAGGCACATAGGGACAAGATCTTACCATGCTCACTGGCAAAATTAACCATGAACATTGTATACCTTTATTTTATGTTACCGACTGTCGAAGGAAAACAAACATATCAGAAATACACTGTTCTGAGGTTCATTCGGTATACATAAAAAAAAAAAAACAACAACAACTGGGATTGCATGGTGAGCCAGCAACAATCCTGGCTGCTGGGGACTCTTAACACCAGCAGGCACGAATCTCACCCCTGAGGAGCACAGGCCTGGGGACACTCACAGAACCCCAGGATGTACCCTGTTCCTTTGCATATTCTTCAATTTGCTTCCAGAACATTAATAATGTTGGTTCTCCTCTTACCTCCCTGGTCACTCCTTCTCAGCCCTTTGCTGGCTCCTCCTCTACTGCAAGTCATCCTGAATGCTGTGGGCCCTACGGCTGTGTTGAGTCTTTTTCTCTTTGCTGTCTATAATTGCTGCTTTCATGGTGAGCCCACCTGCTTCCTGGCTAATTTAATTACCATCTATACACCAACAATTTCCAAATTTACATCATCAGCCCAGGCCTCTCTCCTAAATTCCAGAAACATACGTCCGAGATGGCAAACTCAACATCCCTAAAATTCAATTGCTGTTCCTGTTCAAACCTGCTCCTCCTATGGCTACTACTGAAACCAACCCACAGTATTTGCCACAATTACCAAAATAACCAACAGGCTGGGCAACACACATTCTAGTTTTGTATTTTACTGCCGAGTTACCAAGCCTACAGCAGTTCAGAATGCAGCCTGCTACATGAATTATCAGTAATAGCTTGGTTCACCATGTTTTCCTAATTCCCAGCTGGGAACCCCAAATTTCCTTTCTTCCCATGGTACACGTTCTAGGAGAAAGGAATATTCCTGAGGAGGAACAGACAGCTGACCTGGAAACTGTCGAAACCGCATCTAGAAATGTGTATCTTCTGAATAAAGTGTCCCATTCACAAGTACTCACACTAGCCATTAGAACTGTTTCCTTTAATATCACCCCTCTAAAATAAAGAGAATAATGCTACCTATACATAATACCAGTATGAAATGGACTAGTCCACAAAAAGCACTTAGCATAGTTTTTTGGATAAAACACATACTTATCAATGAAATCTACTGTTATTGTCGACTTTCTACGGTGCCTCTGACCACTTTCCAAATTAGGACAGAAAATTAACCATAAAACACAGAATTTTAAACAACTGAAGGTTATGTGGTTATTTATGTAACTGGCAAGAAAGAATCGTAAAACAGTATCTGTGTGTTAAGAACAAAGAGGCTGAGATGATTTCAAGAAAATATGGTAGCAGGAATGGTATAGAAGATGTGGAAGGAAAGGCTATGTCATGTTCAGAGCTATGTAAGATGATGACAAACTCCTGATGTTGACTGAACATCTTAGGTTTTATATGTGGAATGATCCGTGAGTGCAAGATGGGGTTTACTGACTCCCTGAGACGCCATGCCATTCTCTCCCAGCTCTAGATACAGCGGTATCCACAGACAGGCCTGGCTGGCCTGGGAAGGATCAGGGCTGAGAGCATCCAGCTGCTGATGGGACACACACTGGGGGAAGAAGTGGGTCCCACCCCAGCCAGATGAATCCAGGTGGAAGACTGTCCCAGCAGGTGATGAGAACCTCCTGGAGAGCAATAGCTGAGCTTCCAGAAACTCTGTGCACACTTTGTTCAGACGTTGCCTGCCATGATGAGGATCAGGGGAGTCTGGAAGTTCACGTATGGCATTGCCCTGCCTTGCTGAGCAATAGCAACTTGTTTATTTCTTAGGAAATAAGCCTGGTTTCCTTTATGCAAGTGGTAGACCCCTGCTTAGTGTGTCCACCTGGTATCTGTCAGGATGGTCACTGTGCAATGGTTGAAAACGGGCAAAGGACTTTCCAGAAGGACTCATAAGAGGAAAAATGGGATGAAAGTCATCAGCTCAGGAGAAGTCACAAAAGCAAAGCAAACAAATGAAAGTAGAGGAGTAACGAGACCACATGTATCTATGACTACAATAACTGTGAACACATAAAATCTCTATTTTATTTTTTTATTTTCTTTTTTTTTTAATCTCTATTGTAAACCAGAATCCCTCTTACAATAAAAATATGCCAGGGACACAATCTTGACCAAAAACATACTTAGAAATAAGCAAACCATTTCAGTCACACTTCTGTCCTATAGATTGTATATAATGTATTTGTTTTTGAGTCTTTCCATTAAGAGATTCTAAGCGATCTTCCTAATATTTAATTCTTTTTAGAATCCCCTTAGCTAGGAGAGTCCTCCTCTTTCTGGCATTTCAGCTAGACACCCTTGAGTATCCTTGACTCAATCCCCTCAACCCCCCACTGCCTTTCTTGTTTTTCACATTGTCAGTCTCTATTAATTTCATCCTTTCAACAGATGACACGCTTTCCCAATTAGAAGGCTTGGAATTCTCTGTAGGACAAAACCACAACTCAGTCCAGCATTGGGGGCTCCTGGGTCCATCTGGGTATTTATCTGCATTCCCATCCCTCAGTCCCTTAACAGGAAGTTCAAATTCTAAGGAAGCAAAAATCGCACCAGCCCTCCAGGACTCCTACTCAGGCCGCTAATGCTGGTCTCCTGAGTGTCTTTACAAGCCTCTGCCACTAACCCAAATTATTCCAGGGCTGGCAAATCCCTTCCTTGAATGACTGAATCACAATACTTTGATGGTGCATTCATTTGTTCATTCATTCATTCGAGATAGGATCTTGATCTGTTGCCCAGGCTGGGGTGCAGTGGTACAATCATAGCTCACTGCAGCCTCATATTCCTGGGCTCAAGTGATCCTCCTGCCTCAGCCTCCCGAAGTGTTGGCATTACAGGTGTGAGCCACTATGCCCGGCTGAGGATGCATTTTAAATCAGACTTCTACTTCATCATCACTTCAGAGTTTCCCAGGCATTGACCAGAACGACTCCCACCATCTCCCATAATTATATCCACGAATTACCTCCTCCAAGGAGAACATAAGCACCTTGAGAGAAACAAGTGCCTCTTAAAATCATATCCCAAACCCCAAGAGAAATGATGTTGTTAGTGTCTAAGAAAAAAAAGACAAAATGCTAGCTGAGGAGAAGGTCACAGAGCCAAGCAAGGAGGGCGCGCTTCCTCTGGGACTCCTGAAGCCCCAGAACAGCAGGTGTCTGCGTGGTAGACTGGCCGCTGCTCTAATCGCTTTCAGCTGAGAAGCACCAGTATCATGACACAAGCTCCCAAAACAGTAGGATGTTATGTTTACATGGCAGGAAATGAGATGGGATTTCAAACAGAAGGAAAGGATGGTCCTCGCGGCTGGCTGAGCATGTGTGCGATGGTCGGGACGGAGCTGCACACCCGGCCCAAAACCCGGCCCTCACCCCTCACTGTTGGCTGATGAGCTATTTCCCTGAGAAAAGAAGCAAACAGGGATGCTATGTCTACCCTCTTCTCTAACCACCTCCTGGGACGCCTCCAGCTGTTTGCACCTCTGTCCCCTCTAGCTGACTCGAGGCCCCGCAGTCCATTCCCACTCCAAGGGCAACAACTATTTTTCATTCTCGACAGAATCACCAGCGCTATTTCTCAGTCTTTCTTGGGCTGGACTCTTAACAGCATTTGACACAGTTGATCACCTGTCCCTGAAGCTTCTCATTCCCTTGGCTTTAGAAACTGCACACTCCTGGTTCTCCCTCTAGCCTGACCAGTAGCACCTTCCCAGTCCCCACTTCTCTATCAGACTGCACATGGGAGAGCACCAGATTCATCTCCCAAACTCCACAAACACACACAACCAGATTCGTCTCCCAGACTCCACATACATACACACACCTGCCGCCTCGATGCTGCCACTCATGGCATACTAACACAGCTCCCAAACTACACACATGTGCGCGCACACACACACCTGCCTTCCTGATGCTGCCACTCACTGCATACCAACACAGCCCAAATTTTAAACATCTGAAACCTAATTCTGGCCTTTTCTCAAGCCTGCTTTACCCACAGTCTTCCTCATCCCAGCTTAAGGCAACCTCATTTTCGTAGTAGCCACTCTGGGAGCCTCGCAAGTGCTTTTCCCATGGGAGAAGCATGATATGGTGAAAACTTTAGCAGAAATACTCGATATGGGAAATGCAATATGCCTGGGCTCGTGGAGGAAAGTAGCGGCATAGAAAAAAAATCTCTACGACAGTAGAGAAACCAAAAAATAAGCTATTTTAACGACAGCGGAGAGGGGATACGAGACAGGATAAAAACCATCTAGATTCTGCTGGGCGCGGTGGCTCACACCTGTAATCCCAGCACTCTGGGAGGCCGAGGTGGGCGGATCACGAGGTCAGGAGATCGAGACCATCCTGGCTAACAAGGTGAAACCCTGTCTCTACTAAAAATACAAAAACAAAAATTAGTCGGGCGAGGTGGCGGGCACCTGTAGTCCCAGCTACTCGGAAGGCTGAGGCAGGAGAATGGCATGAACCCGGGAGGTGGAGTTTGCAGTGAGCCAAGATCGTGCCACTGCACTCCAGCCTGGGTGACAGAGCGAGACTCCGTCTCAAAAAAAAAAAAAACCATCTAGATGTGACATTAACAAACTGAAACAATCACGAGGTCAGAAAATGGACAAGTTTAGAAAGAATCCCGTCTTTCTCGATAGGGCTACAGGCTGGACGATGGAACAATGAACCAATAGGAACAAGAGAAGGCATAGGTGGGGGGCTCCAAATAATGATTCTGAACCTGCTGCATCTATGACCCTGAGGGGTCCTTTGGACCCACTCCAAAGAAATGCTGAGCAGGTGGCTGGCCAGTTCTATGTGGGAAAACCAACACAGAGCTGGTGGTCAGAAGCACAGGAGGGTGACATCAGATAGGTACAGAGTCATGAGCCAAGAGTGGACACTAACACATGAAGAAGACCAAAGAAATCATCAATTTCAAGAAGCAGGCAAGAAGAGAAATGGCACTGAAACTGACAGAGCAAACTGCAGAGTGGGCCAAGGCAAAGACACAAATGTGCACTAAGAGCGTGTGCTAGACTACTGGCAACATTTACTCTAACAAGGTTAGGGGAGTGATAGGGACAGGACCAAGACCACAGGCTATGGGATAAAATGGGCATCTATGCCAGAGATTTATTATGGTCCTTTCTGCTGTGCAACCCAGATAAACTAAGGGAAATAAATATTTAGGGAGATGGCTAGGCATGGTGACTCACACCTGTAATCCCAGCACTTTGGGAGGCCAAGGTGGGCAAATCACTTGGCACTTGAGGTCAGGAGTTCGAGACCAGCCTGGTCCAAGTACTTCTGAAACCCCGTCTCTAGTAAAAAAAAAAAAAAAAATAGAAAAATTAGCTGGGAGTGGTGGCAGGTGCCTGTAATCGCAGCTACTTGGGAGGCTAAGGCAGGAGAACTGCCTGAACCCAGGAGGCAGCGGTTGCAGTGAGCTGATAGTGCCCCTGCACTCCAGCCTGGGCAACGGAGTGAGACTCCATCTTTAAAAAAAAAAAAAAAAGAAAGAAAGAACTATTTAGGGAGACTAATTTAAGGGTGAGAAGGCCATTTCTGCAAAGGATAGAGCAGTAAAAAGAATCTACCTTTGGCCAGGCGCGGTGACTCACACCTGTAATCCCAGCACTTTGGGAGGCTGAGGCAGGCGGATCACGAGGTCAGGAGATCGAGACCATTCTGGCTAACACGGTGAAACCCTGTCTCTACTAAAAATACAAAAAATTAGCTGGGCGTGGTGGCGGGCACCTGTAGTCCCAGCTACTGGGGAGGCTGAGGCAGGAGAATGGCGTGAACCCAGGAGGCAGAACTTGCAGTGAGCCAAGATCGCGCCACTGCACTCTAGCCTGGGCGACAGAGCGAGACTCTGTCTCAAAAAAAAAAAAGAAAAGGCCGGGCGTGGTGGCTCAAGCCTGTAATCCCAGCACTTTGGGAGGCCGAGGCGGGCGGATCATGAGGTCAGGAGATCGAGACCATCCTGGCTAACACAATGAAACCCCGTCTCCACTAAAAATACAAAAAAATTAGCCGGGCGTGGTGGTGGCGCCTGTAGTCCCAGCTACTCGGGAGGCTGAGGCAGGAGAATGGCGGGAACCCGGGAGGCGGAGCTTGCAGTGAGCCGAGATCGCGCCACTGCACTCCAGCCTGGGCGACAGAGCGAGACTCCGCCTCAAAAAAAAAAAAAAAAAAAAAAAAAAAATCTACCTTTGAGACAACACTGTTTTAGTTACTAGAAATATTACAGGCTGGGCACAGTGGCTCATGCCCAGCACTTTGGGAGGCCAAAGCGGGTGGATCACCTGAGCTCAGGAATTCGAGAGCAGCCTGGCCAACATGGCAAAACCCCGTCTCTACTTTAAAAAAAAAAAAAAAAAAAGGCCTGGTGTGGTGGCAGGTGCCTGTAATCCCAGCTACTGGAGAGGTTGAGGCAGGAGAATCACTTGAACATGGGAGGTGGAGGGTGCATTGAGCTGACAGCGCCACTGCACTCCAGCCTGGCGACAGAGCCCAAGACTCAGTCTCAAAAAAAAAAAAAAAGAGGCAAGAATTGCAGTGATTCAAGAGTTATTATTTAGGAAGGCTGTTGATAATGATCTCAAAGGAATCTTTAAAATTCATGCAAAAACAAAAGTGATTTTGCTTACGGTCAATGTAAGTCAAGGAATGGATGGTATTTATCATTTTTTGTGATAAATGGCGAGAACATGAGAAGCTAGTACTCTGGCTTCAAGAACTCTTTAAGGATCACGCTATCTGCGCATATGAATATGATAAAAACGCTTGGTGCTGATGGCTACACTGTTTTGTCTGACCAAATCTTGTATCTATTTCTACTTTCTCATTTTAAAATTTGAACCCTTAATCTCCTCCTAAGGTGTATTGTAAATCAGAGTAGAGAATAAATACACGAACAGAAACACTCACCAGGGATTTATTCATTTTCTGCTGCTCTTGGAAAAATCTGGAGGACTGTGAAAGTGGAGGCAGGTCTGGGGAAGGAAAACCCAAAACATGAAGTTACGAGAGGTCTCGCCTGCCAAGGCAGTCATCTCCCGCCTAAAACCTATATAGAAAGTTCCATGAAGGGCATCCTATGGGAGACTGTCCCTTTAAGCCTTCAGAAGGGACTGGAAAATGATCAGGAGGAGGACCCATCTGCACATTTGTAACTCTCATATGGCTACGTTGTGACTGACTGGATGAGATTGTCATGGTGAATGAATACTGGATCCTACTGAAATAATCTGCCATCATTAAATGTAAGATTTAAAAAGGAATTCTGGTAACCAGCCCGGCCAACATGGTGAAACCTCATCTCTAGTAAAAATACAAACATTAGCCGGGCATGGTGGCGGGTGCCTGTAATTCCAGCTACTCGGGAAGCTGAGGCAGGAGAATCGCTTAAACCTGGGAGCGGAAATGGCAGTGAGCTGGGATCGCGCCGCTGCACTCCAACCTGGGCAACAGAGCGAAACTAGTCTCAAAAACAAACAAAAAAGGAATTCTGTAATACTCATCTATTAGTCTTTTAAATAAAGATCAGAAAATCCACAGGATGCCCTAAATAAAGGAATACATTCGGCATGATTAGGTCTTTATTTGCAGGAACTTCAGTGGGCTGCTCAAAAGGATCTTTTATTGAACTTACTCTCACTTAACTAGGATACAGGGGACAGAATACTGGCCTGGGAGATAAAACTCCTGAGTTCTACTATGAGCAGCTCCACCCACAAAACCTCGGACAAGTCACCCACCTGCTACGGCCCAGTCTCTTCCCCTAGCAAATGAGGCAGCAAGAGAATCCCTGCAGACTATTCCTGTGCTACAATGTATGATTCCATAAGAGCAGACTTAAGGGGGAATCAGCACTTAAATGAGAGAACACATGTGCTCACGGACGTTTAGATACGGTCGCAATCTGGAGCAGGGAGAGGAGGAAGAGCTGTTGGGGTGAGGGGGGAGTGGAGACAACGTCCGCAGCTGAGGCTGGTAACACCCCCCCGCCCAGTCCCTGTAAGCCTCGTCGTCGCCGGACCCTGCCCTCAAACCCTCAAACCCAAACACATGTCTCTCCTGCAAGCGATCGAGACCCTCCGCTGCCCCTCACTCTAAGGTCCCCGCCACGCGGTGACTTCACCCAGGCCCTTCTCGACCCTGGCCCGCGAACCCACGACCTACCCTCCTGGGGCTCCGCAGCCTCTGCCCCACGGCTCCCGAGAGGCCGGGGCGGGACTGCTGTCGCGGGCGCGCGTCTGCTCGCGAGGTCCCCTCCTCTCCACCTCAGCAAGGCCGTTCTGCTCCCGAGGAGCCCGTGCCGGGCCTACGGGACAAATCCAGGCGGGGCGTCCCTCCTGGAGCCCAGATCCGGCTCCCTGGGGCTCACCGTCCTGCGGAGCCGGGGCCGGGCCGTCGAGGACGCACACGGATCGGGTCCGGGTCCCGCCGCCCCTTCGCTTCCGCCGCGGACACCGCCCGGCCGGCCCCTCGGGCCCCAGCGCCGTCGGCTCCGGGGGTCGTGCTCGGGGATCAACGCTTGAGCCTCCGCCTGGCCCGCGCGAACCCTGGCCCGCACAGCCCCGCGCCCGCTTGGGTGCCGGCCCGGGTCTTCCGCGCCCAGCCTCGCAGACTCCGCGATTCTCGCCCACCGGAGGCCAAAGCCTGGGAACTAGGGCGAGCGGTGACCTGGGGACGCACAGGAAGCGAGGACAGTGCGGCGGCGACACGCATGCGCGAACACGCACACAGAGCGGGGTGCACACGCGCAGGAATGCATCGGAAGTCCGCCTCCGGGGACCCGCCGCAGGTCCCAGGATAAATACAGTGACTCTATTTCCCATGAGCCTATGCGCTCCCCAAATTTAGGAACTGTCTTAAATGTCTCTATCTGGTCTAGCGGTTGAAAGGCTCTATGCTAAGAGAACTGGCAACCCGGTATCCCAGACTCAAATTTCTCCTTAGTTTAAGGGAACGTCTTCATGGGGATGTCTTGACTATCTTTAAGGGAACGTCTAGAAAGTCTCTGCTTCAAGTAGCGTCTTGTAGACTGTGCCCGGGCCAGTCCTGCCTTACCCGAGAGCTCAAGGCTTAAAATCAATGTCCATGTGCAACCATGACAAGTGGAACAAGAGGGTGCATCATACTAGCTTATGATTACAATGACACATTTAACGAAAACATTAGTAAATAGAGCCCATGGATGAAATAATAGAAGATTAGCCTGGGACAGGATACCATCCTCGCCCCAACAAGGAAAAAAGGAATTCCAGCTTTTCCAAATCACTTTGAATTTGTGATAGCTAGAAAACTCAGAGAATATGTACAGAATTGAAAGAAGAAAAAAATTACCCAGAACTCTACTTCCTGAAGAGGATGAGGCAAGCAGAAGAAGAAATTTGCGTTGTAATGGAAAACGAAGCACATTAGAAAGCCATGTTACTTGATTCCAACCCTGTTGATTATCTTTGAGGTACTTTACACCTCTTTGAAAACTGTAGGTAATTGATGCAAGTTATGTTCTGTCTAGTGGAAGTTGGTTGACTTCCGACAATCCCCACTAGAGAAAATCCAGTTTTGACTGCATTTCTCCATTTACATAATCATTTCAATATTCCTGATCTGCAAATATGTCTGTTTCTCAGATTCGCTCTCTCTCTTTTTTTTTTTTTTTTTTTTTTAATTTTGAGACAGGGTCTCACTCCGTTGTGCATGCTGGAGTTCAGTGGGGAGATCCTGGCTCACTGGTTCAAGCAATTCTCCTGCCTCAGCTTCCCAAGTAACTGGGATTTCAGGTACACACCACCACGCCCGACTAATTTTTGAATTTTTGGTATAGACGGGGGTTTCACCATGTTGGCCAGGCTGGTCTCAAACTCCTCACCTCAAGTGATCCACCCACCTCAGCCTCTCAAAGTGTCGGGATTACAGGCATGAGCCACCATGTCCAGTCCTCAGATTCTCTTTTGAACCAGTTGTAATATCTGCCGATTTCCTCTTGAATTAAATAAAATCTTTAGCATGTGTTCATTTCTGTATATCTGTATAAGAGTCATGATTTTACTTTCATGTTTTAAGGTTTTCCAGGTCTTCAGAGAAGTCGCCGATGGAATCACATGACTGAGCCAGGAAAACCTCAGGATTGGAGTGCCTCATGAACGGTTGAAGCCCAGGTGAATCTTTTCTTCGCTCCCAGGAATGAGTCCAAAGTGCCAATAGAAATTTGCTGGCTTCTCACTTTTCAGTAATTTCCCCATTTACCAATTCTGTGTTTTACTTTGGTTTGGGTTTGTTTACAGTGCTAGCTTCACTGTTGGTAATTTGTTTGTTGTTGTTGTTTCGAGGCAAAGTCTCGCTCTGCCACCCAGGCTGGAGTGCAGGGGTACGATCTCAGCTCACTGCAACCTCTGCCTCAACCTCCTGAGTAGCTGGGACTATAGGTGTATGCCACCATGCCCAGCTAATTTTTGTATTTTTAGTAGAGACGGGGTTTTTCCGTATTGGCCAGACTCGTCTCGAACTCCTGACCTCAGGTGACAGACCCGCCTTAGCCTCCCAAAGTGCTAGGATTACAGACGTGAACCACCGCGCTGGGCTAGGAATTTGGTTTTATGGTCTGAACACATGGTGATCTCTGTAATGAGATCAATGTTTGCAGAGATTTAGTCTCTATTGGATGAGAGACCACAGAGTCTGATTTGTTATTCTATTTGTCTGTTTACTTTGAGCTGAAATCAATTAAGAATTTCATGCCCACTGGGAGGAGAAGAGCTCTTTGATATCTGGAAGGGTGAGTTTTTTGCATTTTTGTGTTTACTCTTTGAAGGAGTGGCCTACCCCTCCACACCTGTGGGTGTTTCTCGTTAGGTGGAACAAGAGACTTGAGAAAAGAAATGAGACACAGAGACAAAGTATAGAGAAAGAAAAAGTGGGCCCAGGGGACCGGCGCTTAGCATACAGAGGACCCACGCCGGCACCGGTCTCTGAGTTCCCTAGTATTTATTGATAATTATCTTTACCATCTTAAAGATAAGGGAGTGGCAGGATAATAGGATCATTGTAGGGAGAAAATCAGCAGTAAGACATATGAATAAAGATCTCTGTGACATGAATAAGTTTAAAGGAAAATGCTGTGCCTTGATATGCATATGCAAACATCTCCATAAACCTTTTAGCAGCATTGCGCCAGCAAGTCCCACCTTTTGCCGTAAGGCGGTTTTCTCCTATCTCAGTAAACAAAGCATACCATCGCGTTTTACATCGAGATGTTCCATCGCCCAAGGACGGGCAGGAGACAGATGCTTTTCTCTATCTCAACTGCCAACAACCGCCAAAAGGCCTTCTTTCCTCTTGTGCTAGTCCCCTCAGCACAGACCCTTCACGGGTGTCAGGCTGGGGGACGATCAGGTCTTTCCCTTCCCACGAGGCCATATTTCAGACTATCACATGGGGAGAAACCTTGGACAATACTTAGCTTTACTAGGCAGAGGTCCCTGCGACCTTCCGCAGTGTACATGTCCCTGGGTACTTGAGATTAAGAGAATGGTGATGACTTTTAACCAGCAAACTGCCTTCAGGCACTTGTTTAACAAAGGCACATCCTGCACAGCCCAAAATCCATCAAACCTTGAGTCACCACAGCACATGTCTCTTGCAAGGACAAGGTTGGGGGTAGGGTCACAGATTAACGGCATCTCAAATACAGAACAAAATGGAGTCTCTTATGTCTACTTCTTTCTATATAGACACAGTAACAGTCTGATCTTTCTTTCTTTTCCCCACACTCTTGACCCATGTGTGAAATTTTAGAAGTGAAGCTCTAAGATCTATTTCTTTGTATGTCTATGTGTCTGTAATTTCGAAAGGTCTTTACCTCTGATTGCGTGAGTGTCTAATGTTTTTCCGCCTCTAAATGGTATTAAAGTAGATACAGAGTTAGTTTGTTTGTCTTTGAGACAGGGTCTCACTCTGTCACCCAGGCTGAAGTGCAGTGTGTGCGATCACAGACCACTGCAGCCTCAACCTACCTGGGCTCAGGTGTTCCTCCCACCTCAGCCTCCCAATTAGCTGGGACTACAGGTGTGCACCACCATACCCAACTAATTTTTATATTCTTTATAGAGATGGGGTTTTGCCATGTTGCCCAGGATGGTCTCAAACTCCTGGGCTCAAGCAATCCTTTCACCTCAGCCTCCCAAAGTGCTGGGATTACAGGCATGAGCCACGATATAGAGTTTTTAAAGGTTCACTGTTCTGATTGGCTTGTAGAGGTGTGTATGTATTTATATAAATTGAATTTACCCAAATTCTTAGGAAAAAGAGAAATGGAACTTCTATTGCTTTAATGTGCTAGAAAAGTATTTTTTTACTGAAACCAAATCAAATGTTTTGGAAATTCAAGTTCACACATAGTTCACATATATGTTACTGAGCAGTCAATGCACTCGCTGCCCAATGTGTACAGAGGCCAATACCATGGCTCCAGCTTTTGAGAAATAAAGCTTTTTTGTAAGTCAACTAGCAAGGACACAGGAGGAAATGCTCAAATCTCCCTTTCCCAGCTGGGGGCTGTGTCAGGTTTTATCCGCATAGGGTAAGGAGGTGTGATTTGATTGGATCTTGCAATGAAGTAATGCTGGGAGCTGTGATCTGACTGGATCCTGCCATGGGCATGACACCACAACTCAATCTGATTGGTTCCTGGCTTCTGCCACAGGGTGTCCGGTTCTTAAATGGGTCCCAGCTCCTCAATCTGAGCACTTAGGTTCCACTTCATGGTTGCATGCTTGGTTAATCTGGTCATGCTCAGAGTATATGACCTTCAACCTGTGGATCCGTGGCAATTGAAAAACAACTGCCAACTACATTACATAAAAGTTGAAATGAGGGTGGGGTGTGGTGGCTCACGCCTGTAATCCCAGCACTTTGGGAGGCTGAGGCGGGCAGATCAAGAGGTCAGGAGTTCCAGCCCAGCCTGGCCAATATGGTGAAACCCTGTCTCTACTAAAAATACAAACAATATCCAGGGGTAGTGGTGCGCTGAAGCAGGAGAATCCCTTGAACCCGGGAGGCAGAGGTTCCAGTGAGCCGAGATCGCGCCATTGCACTCCAGCCTGGGTGACAAGAGCAAAACTCTGTCAAAAAAAAAAAAAGTTGAACTAGATTTAGTCTGATGCAGTTACAGATTTACAGACCGCACCCCCACCCGCCTGCTGACACTTTCCACCCCTCATTCTTGAGGGATTAGGGATGGAGGTCATGCTTCTGTATCTACTTCATGCTGACCAGGGGCACTGAGTCCCCTAAAGTTAGAGGAATTGAAACTCATGGACTGCTGAGTTCAAGTGAGTTTTGGGGTCACCCAGAGTTGCTTGAAGGGCTCGCATTGTTGTCGTAACACAAGTTGAAGGTAGAAGTGTTGGAGCCTGGAGGACAGACAACTTACCATCAATTTAAATATATGGGACTGAAAAGTACCAGGAGAACAGTGACCACGAGCCCTGACAAAGGAAGAAACTGTTTTAATTTAATTTAACTTAATTTAGGAGAGCTAAGTAATTAAACATGAGGCCAAAGTACATAAGAAAGTGGCAGTCTTTTATTGCAAATATGCATACACTCTCAGACGAGGTTCTCTGGTCCTCAGGTGTGGGGGGCCAGGGAAGTCGCGCCGGCGCTCTCGGGTGATATTCTCCAGTCCACAAATGCGGGGGCCGAAGAAGTCACACTGGCTCCTGCCGGCGGCGGACTTTTATGCCTGGGAGCTGGAAGGGGAGGAGTTTGGGGCGCGTATGTAGGAATGGCTTCTTCAATTTCGGTGTCCCCCGCTTGACGTCATTCTGCGCATGCTCAGTTGATTTGGTTCTTTTCCCGGGCGCGGGAAAATCTGTGATGAAGAACCCGGAAACAATAGGGACTGCTCCATCTTGTTCACCTTCCTCCATCTTGTCCCTTTTCCCTCACCCAAACAGTCCAACCTCTTATTGATTATAAGAATTTAGGGTGCCGTGGTCTGTCTGGCTGCTTCCTGCTGTTAAGGGGCGTAGTTAGGTTCTGAGGTTGGCAGTTGGGTGTAGGGATGCAGGAGCATTTGGTTGAAGGTGACTCGGGTGATCTCTTGGACCCTGGCTCGGAGAAATTTTATTAGAATGGGAGCAAGACATAACATAAGACAGAGGATTAGTATGGGAATTAGGAATGGAAGCATCTGCTGTACTACAGGCAGCAGCCATACCGGTGGTCCGGGGGTTAAGGGGGCGTTAAATTGTTGAAGCTCCTTTTTGATTTTGTTTAATGTTTGGACATTGGTGTCAACCAGGCCTGATTCATTTACATAGTAGCAACACTCCTCTCCTAGGAAAAGGCACGTTCCTCCTTTTTCAGCAGTAAGAAGATCTAGTGCCCGTCTATTTTGTGCTGCTACCTGGGCCACTGAGGTGATTTGACGTTGTAAAGAGGCTAAGCTTTCAGCTGAAGCCTCTATGGCTGCCTGGACCTGAGTGGAGAGGGTCTGTGTGGATTGAATCGAGTGGGTGAGGGCCCCTGTTCCAGGTCCTGAGGCTACTAGAGACGATGCTAGGGAAACCCCGATAATTAAGGGAAGAAAAACAGCCCGCTTTTGGATGTTATTGCTGGAGCTGAGCTGGGAAGCTAGTTCAGATAATTCTCCTTCGCTATATAGGGTTAAGCTAGGCACTAAAGATACTGGAACACAAAGGGACTGGGTGATGGAGGCATGGTTAAGAGTTTTAGATAGAGTTTGGTTACACCAAAAGTAGCCACCAACGGGGGCCGTCTGGGTCCTGCTGGGAGCTTGTGTGCGATCACACCACGAAGAGTTTGGAGTAGAGTAGCAAAAAGGAAGGGTTTGACTCTGTGGATTACGGTATAATGGGACTTGAGGCAAGGATGTTGCTTGAGAAGAGCTGGTAGAGTCAGTGGTGATATTGAAGGCGGTTGGTAGCGGGACTGCCACTAAGGGAGCTTTTCCGAGTGCAGCACAAAGGAAGCAGTGGAAGAGGTTCCTTATTCCAGCAGCCTGGGTTAAGTCAAGTCCCTGGCAAATAAGTGTTAGCCATGAGAATGGGTCCTCATTGTTAGGGGAGTTTGGGGGGCTTAACAGCTTCTGTATTTTCTGTTCATGAGATTTTACAACTGAGGTTAAATTTTGTAGGGCCTGTACACTCTTAGGAGGATCTACTTGTTTACTCTTAGGGGCGGGTACTTGTTGCACATATACTCTCTTTATTTGGAGGGTTGCGGTGGGATATGAGGACCAAGATGTTGCATATAGTCCACCTTTAACTCCTTGAGCCCACCGGGGGTCCCAGGGATCCTTAATAGTAAGAATATATCCTCCTGATATTCTATTTCTTACAAAAGGTCGATCATTGGGGGTGCAAATGCCATTTGCACACATTAAACCTATCTCATGCATGTTGCAATAGTTGTATGGACAGCCCAGGTTGGTTTCTTGCCAGTAGTTCTTACAATTATACTCTGTTTGGTCGTACAAGAAACATATGACTGGGTGGTCGTAGTTGCCGACAGAACTCAGGTGAAAGTTAAGGAGGAGGGCAGCTTGACAGCCCTGGGGGGAGCAATCTGCAGTGCCTTGTGTTTGTGAGTGAGCCTGGTTGCCAGTAGACCAGATTTCAGTTATAGAAAATCTCCATACAAATTTAGGATTAGTAAGGCTAGCAGGAATAATTAGAGTGAACCATAATAGTGGTAACAAAGGTGTAGAGGGCAGGTTCAACATTGCTGAAATCATAAAGGGCACCTTACCAAGCCAGGTCTTCTATGAGAGTAAAAAGTTGGGAAACCTACTGGTCGGGGGAAGGGTCGGGAAGGAAGGTTTCTAGAGGGTCTATGAGGGGAAATTCAGTTAAGTTGAGATGGAGAATAGTGAGAAAGCGGGAGAATTTCAGAAGAGCATAGCTCATTTAGCTTGTATTAAGTCTGGTTATTCTCAGACGGGTTGGTGACAGTTCAGTGGACTGCCACTGAGTCTGAGGGGGCGGGGCTCTTTTTAGTTGAGTAAGGTGGACCCAAGAACTGTGGCCTAAGAGTTTGGCTGCTGTGGAAGTGGTAAGGATTACTGTGTATGGACCTTTCCACTTAGGGGTAAGGCCTTTTGCGTGCAGGTCCTTGAGTAAAACCTGGTTGCCTGGTGAAAGGGCTGAGGGGGCTTCCAAATTTCCTTGTGTAGGGTGGGGAAGTGACCTCTCAGCGTGTTCTCTAAGTAAGTGTCTTAAGAGAGAAAGGTATGGAAGGTAGGGTGCTAATGGCGTGGGGAGGCTAGGGAGTTCTTGTAGTGCGAGGGGGCGCCCGTATACTAGTTCAAAAGGACTGAGGCCTGTGGGGCCTCTAGGTGTAGTTCGTAGCCGGGTAAGTGCAAGGGGAAGCAAGGTTACCCACGATTGATGTGTCTCTATGGAAAGTTTGGTTAGTTGTTGCTTGATGAGTCCATTTGCCCGTTCAACCTTTCCGGATGACTGGGGATGGTATGGAATATGTAGCTTCCAAGTAATGTTGAGAGAATCTGTCACTAGCTGGATCACTCTGGAAATAAAAGCCGGGCCGTTATCAGATTGGATTGACCGGGGAAGCCCAAAACGAGGAATGATTTGTTCTATGAGAATGGAGGCTACAATGGATGCACTTTCTCCTGTGGTGGGGTAGGCTTCTATCCATCCTGAAAAGGTATCTACCAGGGTGAGTAGGTAACGAAGCCTTTTGTGCCTAGGCATGTGGGTGAAATCAATCTGCCAATCCTCTCCGGGTTGATGTCCTCTAAGCTGAAGACTTGGATGGGCGTTGCGTATTCCCCCTTGAGCATTTGCTTTTAGGCAGATTAAACACTGTTGGCTAATTCTCTTGAGGTGAGAAAGAAGGGATGGACACTCAATGATGGGGTTTAGAAAGTTGTATAGGGCCTGGTGTCCAATGTGTAAAGAGTTGTGAATATCTCTTAAAATGTGTTGTGTTTGAGCTTCAGGGAGGATGGGGGTGTTGCATGGAGAATGGGTGGGGATTAAAATCTGCTGTTGAAGTAAGCGGTCAATGATGGGTTTGATTCCTTGCCGGTGACGCAGTGGGAGAGAGAACTGAGGGCGAGATGGGAAGTGGGTGGAGTCCTTCAGGTGGATAAGGATTGGTAAGTGATGTCGAGCAACAACTGGGGTAGATGTATCCCACACCTGAGGGTCAACCGGCACCGGGAACACCGGGGAAGGTGGATTGGGGCCCTGATTATGGGTACACAAAGGCATTATTAGGGTAATGTTGGAGCTGGGGAGGGGATGAGAGGTTGGGAGGGAGGTGCCCCGCCGTCGGCCTCGTCTGAGATGGAAGTAGAATCTTCCTCTGCTTGTGGTATGGAGGCTGAGGGCTGGGTTTTAACTAACAAGACCTGGGCCATTGAACACTGGGCGCACAGGTCTGGGCGAGAGCGCAAGTCCCAAAAGCCTTGGACATAGATAATCTCTGACCACTTTCCAAGCCTTTGGCAGAAATTAGAGAGATCTAATAGAATGTTATAGTCAAGTGTGCCATGTGGTGGCCATTGAGATTGGTTGTCTAATTTATACTGCGGCCATGCCACAGTGGAAAGGAAAATTAGCCACTTTCGTTTTAAATCTTGGGTTAAATGTAAGGCTTCCAAGTTTTGGAGGAGACACCCTAAGGGGGTGTTCCTAGGGATTTTGGATTGTGAGGTTCCCATTGTTTAACCACCAGAAATGGAAACCGACCTCACGCAGTGGTAAAGCGTCCTTTGCCGCTGCTAGAGACCGGGGGCTCCTGGAGCCACTAACGGAGAATTGAGGGACTTCAAGACGGACGTCTCCGGGTTGAAGGCCTCACTGCGCCACAGGGTGGCTACGTCCTTGGGCGTGCGCACGACTCTAGGCCAAGGACACGGAAACGGACGGAGATGGTTAACAAAGGGGAGTACTCGCCGAAGAAGAAATTCTCAGAGCGGCACCAGTGGAAAGCTGGAACACTTGTTTGGTGTTGGTGGCTGGTTGGGTTGGGAGCCGGTTCGCTGGGGAGGAGGTTCCTCAGACCCCTAGGGGATGTTGAGGAAGGGTCTCCTCCCAGGTCGGGTTTCTGCACCAACTGTTTTGATTTAATTTAACTTAATTTAGGAGAGCTAAGTAATTAAACATGAGGCCAAAGTACATAAGAAAGTGGCAGTCTTTTATTGCAAATATGCATACACTCTCGGACGAGGTTCTCTGGTCCTCAGGTGTGGGGGCCAGGGAAGTCACGCCGGCGCTCTTGGGTGATGTTCTCCGGTCCACAAATGCGGGGGCCGAAGAAGTCACACCGGCTCCTGCCGGCGGCGGACTTTTATGCCTGGGAGCTGGAAGGGGAGGAGTTTGGGGCGTGTGTGTAGGAGTGGCTTCTTGAATTTCGGTGTCCCCCGCTTGACGTCATTCTGCGCATGCTCAGTTGATTTGGTTCTTTTCCCGGGCGCGGGAAAATCTGTGATGAAAAACCCGGAAACAATAGGGACTGCTCCATCTTATTCACTTTCCTCCATCTTGTCCCTTTTCCCTCACCCAAACAGAAACCAGGTGAGGTGTGGTATAGTGGAGGCGACTGCTTTCTTTTTTTTTTTTTTTTTTTATGAGATGGAGTCTCATTCTATCGCCCAGGCTGGAGTGCAGTGGCGTGATCTCGACTCACTGCAAGCTCCGCCTCCCGGGTTCACGCCATTCTCCTGCCTCAGCCTCCTGAGTAGCTGGGACTACAGTCGCCCGCAACCACACCCAGCTAACTTTTTGTATTTTTAGTAGAGACGGGGATTCGCTGTGTTAGCCAGGATGGTCTCGATTTCCTGAACTTGTGATCCGCCTGCCTTGGCCTCCCAAAGTGCTGGGATTACGGGCGTGAGCCACCGTGCCCAGCCTGGACTCGACTGCTTTCTAAATCTCAGTGGTTGGTCAGGCACCATGGCTCACACCTGTAATCTTAGCAAAAGTGAGGCCGAGGCAGGCAGATCACCTGAGCTCAGGAGTTGGAGACCAGCCTAGCCGACATGGTGAAGTCCCATCTCTACTAAAAATACAAAAATTAGCCAGGCATGGTGGCATGTGCTGTAGTACCAGCTAATCGGGAGGCTGAGGCAGGAGAATTGCTTGAACCCGGGAGGCAGAGGTTGCAGTGAGCCAAGATTGTGCCACTGCACTCCAGCCTAGGAAACAGAGTGAGACTCCATCTCTAAATAAATAAACAAATAAATCTCAGTGGTTGAACTACCCTTGATATAGTTTGGCTCTGTGTCCCCACCCAAATCTCATGTCAAATTGTAATTCCCAGTGTTGAGGGAGGGACCTGGTGGGAGGTGATTGGCTCATGGGTGCCGACTCCCCCTTGCTGTTTTCGTGATAGTGAATGAGCCCTAGTGGGATCTGGTTGTTGAAAAGCATGTAGCTCCTCCCCCTTCACGCTCTCTGTCTCTCCCGCTCCACCATAGCCAGACGTGCCTGCTTCCCCTTTGCCTTCTGCCATGATTGTCAGTTTCCTGAGGCCTCCCCAGCTATGCTTCCTGTACAGCCTGCAGAACTATGAGTCAATTAAACCTCTTTTCTTCATAAATTACCTAGTTTCCAGTAGTTTTTTATAGCAGTATGAAAACACACTAATGGACCCTTCTAGTTAAAGGAATGCAGCCATTCTGCTTGTTTGACTATTTCTTTTCTCTTCTTCTATTTCCTGGGAGGTGTTTATCCAAGTGCAATAGGAGGTATTGGTGACTGCACAGTCCCCTCCGTGTTCTGCTAGTAAATAGTTGAAGGTTGATCAGTGATCTCCTGCATTTTTAGTCTGGCATGGAAAAGCCCCCGTGTAACTGGTAAAGGTATCAGTGAGCACCAGGAGGTATCTAAATCCACTAGGAGCCATAGGCATCACGTTGACGTCCATTTACCAGTCTTCCCTGGCAAGATTCTTCTGAATTGTACTGCCTTGGCCAAAAGAGGTATGGGAGGGGCTGGGCGCAGTGGCTCACACCTGTAATCCCAGCGTTTTGGGAAACCAGTTCGGGTGGATCATTAGAGGTCAGGGGTTTGAGACCATCCTGACCAACATGATGACATCCCATTTCTACTAAAAATACCAAAAGTTAGCTGGGTTTGGCGGTGGGTGCCTGTAATCCCAGCTACTCAGGAGACTGAGGCAGGATAATCACTTGAACCTGGGAGGAGGAGGTGGCAGTGAGCCGAGATTGTGTCATTGCACTCCAGCCTGGGCAACAAGAGCGAAATTTCATCCCAAAAACATGAAAAAATAAGTCCGGGCGCAGTGGCTCACACCAGCATTTTGGGACGCCAAGGTGGGTGGATCGCAAGGTCAGGAGTTCAAGACCAGCCTGGCCTAGATGGTGAAACCCTGTCTCTACTGAAAATACAAATATTAGCCAGGCATGGTGGTACGCACGTGTAATCTCAGCTACTCAGAAGTCTGATGCAGGAGAATTGCTAAAACTCGGGAGGGAGAGGTTGCAGTGAGCTGAGATCATGCCACTGCACTCTAGTCTGGGTGACAGAGCAAGACTCTGTCTCAAAAAAAAAAAAAAAAAAAAAAAAAAAAAAATTAAAGAGAAGAGAAGAGGAAATTTCCCAGGAAAGTGCCTCGGCTCATTTCCTAAAGAGGTACTGAAGGAAGCAGAGGCATGTGGAGGACTTCCCCACCCCGTGCAGCTATTTGGGCCATGGTGTCTGAAATTTGTTATTTTAGAGTTACCCCTTTGACGACCTTGGAAATGGACTGACTACAGTCATATGTTTAGGCCTCGCCATGGCCCACATCAATGTCAGTATTTCTGTTTGTTGCACATTTGATTTTCTTGTCGTTGGCTGTTAGAAGGCCCTGTTTTCCAGATCACACCATGGACATGGACCACAGAGATTGCGTCTTGTGAGTCTGTAGAAATAGTCAAGGCCTTGTCCTCTCTTAGGCCCAGGGCTCAGGTTAATGCAGATTTTCCTGGCCGCCTGTGCTAAAGTCCCTGCGGGAGGCTCCTGGCTGGTTTCCCAGGAGTAGGTAGACAGCTACACGTCCTGCCCTTCATTGGCCTCTTTTCACGCAGCTCCTATCATCTACAAACCATGTCTTCCTTTTCTTCTTGAACCACATCTTTGTTATTGAAACTCTAGACGGGTGTGGTGGCTATGCCTGTAATCCCAGCACTTTGGGAGGCCAAGGTGGGCGGATCACCTGAGGTCAGGAATTCAAGAACAGCCTGGCCGACATGGCAAAATCACGTCTCTACTAAAAATACAAAAATTAGCCAGGCGTGATGGTAAGACACTTGTAATCCCAGTTTCTGGGGAGGCTGATGCAGAATTGCTTGAACCCGGAAGGCAGAGGTTGCGGTGAGCCGAGATTGAGCCACTGAACTCCAGCCTGGGCGACAGCAAACTTCATATAAAAAAAAAAAAGAAAAGAAAACCTGGATGTCTGCCTCTACTAACTGGGAGGGTTTAATATCAGAGCCTACGGCCGTTTGTGGAGTTTTCTGGAGCTATCTGGGGACACTGTGAGATATGAAGTTGGTGCTGAGGACCACGTGACACCTTTTGCCTCGGGGTCCCAGGACATCAAGTCCTGGAGAGGTTTTTTTTTTTTTTTTTTTTTTTTTTTTGAGACGGAGTCTCCCTGTATCGCCCAGGCTGGAGTGCAGTGGCCGTGATCTTGGCTCACTGGAAGCTCCACCTCCCGGGTTCATGCCAATCTCCTGCCTCAGCCTCCCGAGTAGCTGGGACTACAGGCGCCCGCCACCTCGCCCGGCTAATTTTTTGTGTTTTTTAGTAGAGACGGGGTTTCACCGTGTTAGCCAGGATAGTCTCGATCTCCTGACCTTGTGATCCGCCCATCTCGGCCTCCCAAAGTGCTGGGATTACAGGTGTGAGCCACCGTGCCCGACCAAGTCCTGGAGGCACTTTCTCAGTCATTCTAGAAATGCTGACATGGTCTCATCAGTTGAACCTCCCCTTTAGCGTACTCCCATTAAAAGGGGGCTTGCTCATTTCTTTCATTTCTCTCAACAACATATTCCAGCGGTGTTCTAAAGATTCCCTTGCTGTTCTGACATTGGGTCCACACTTGAGAAGGATTGTACTGCTTTTCTTGTTTTTTTTTTTTTTTGAGACAGAGTCTCGCTCTGTTGCCCAGGCTGGAGTGCAGTGGCCAGATCTCAGCTCACTGCAAGCTCCGCCTCCCGGGTTTACGCCATTCTCCGGCCTCAGCCTCCCGAGTAGCTGGGACTACAGGCGCCCGCCCCTCGCCCGGCTAGTTTTTTGTATTTTTTAGTGGAGACGGAGTTTCACCATGTTAGCCAGGATGGTCTCGATCTCCTGACCTCGTGATCCGCCCGCCTCAGCCTCCCAAAGTGCTGGGATTACAGGCTTGAGCCACCGCGCCCGGCCTGTACTGCTTTTCTCCAGACTGGGGATGTCTCTCAGCCTCCCAGAGCCGGAGACAGACATTGCTGTTTGCCCAGCCACCTGCAATCCAGGAAGAGAGGCCTCCACAGACATCAGTTCTGATGGTGCCTGGGTCTTAGACTTCCAGCCTCCAGAACTGTGAGAAAATGAATTTCTGCTATTTAAGCCGCCTAGTTATGATATTTTGTTATGGTAGCCCAAGACCCCCCTCCCCACCACCACCACAAGCACATGTGTTTCCTTTATAAATATAAATATAGAGAGGAGTTTGACCAGGCGCAGTGGCTCACGCTTGTAATCCCAGCACTTTGGGAGGCCGAGGCAGGTGGATCACATGAGGTCAGCAGTTCGAGACGAGCCTGGTCATAATAGTAAAACCCCATCTCTGCTAAAAATACAACAATTCGCCAGTCGTGGTGGTGGGTGCCTGTATTTCAACCTACTGCGGAGGCTGAGGCAGGAGAATCGCTTGAACCTGGGAGGTGGAGGTTGCAGTGAGCCGAGATCGAGCCACTGGCATCAGAACAGCCTGATCATCAGAGTGAGACTCCAACTCAAAAATAAACAAATAAAGAGGAATATTTATACATTTCTCCCTATATTTACAATATTTATATATATAAGATATATAAATATGTCATATTTATATTTATAAAGCAATCTCTATATTTAATACACTAATACATTAAATATCTATTTTACATACATTATCTATGTGGACATATAAAAAGGAATTTATATGTCTCTTTGCTGGTCGGACACTTCCCTGCTCTTCTTTTCCCAGTGGTTTCTGGCCTTTGTCTCTGATTCCTGGAGACAGCCTCTAAATCCTCGGAATTTCCTGGCTGATGGACATGTCTGTTACTCATGGTGACCCCCCCAGGGTCACACCTGAGTTCATGCCAACCAGAGGACCTGTGGTTGACTCTGGTCAACCACACCAGAACGACCAATCATGTGATTTGAAGGTGGGGACTTTGAGCCACATGGTATCAGGCCGACGTGCCGAAAGGACCTGGGGGACTGGAGGATGACTCCACTGTCTGGCCAATGATTGAGTCACCAGGCTGTTGGAATCAAATCCCTGGACGTGGAGGCCCAGGCAAACTTCCCTGGTTGGTGATACAGATCAATGTGCTGAGAGGGTGATGCGTCCTGAGGACACAGAAATGTCATCTTTGGGATCCTCTCAGAGTTTCCACTGTGTGTCTCTGCTTTTGTCCGGTCTTAACTTTTGTCAGTGTTCCTCTTATATGAAACTATAAAGAAAGTATCATGCTTGGTTGAGAATAGTGGCTCACTCCGGTAATCCCAGCACTTTGGGAGAACGAGGTGGGCAGATCACCTGCGGTCAGGAGTTCGAGACCAACCTGGCCAACATGGTGAAACCCCGTCTCTACTAAAAATACAAAAATTAGCCGGGTGTGATGGCGCACACCTGTAATCCCAGCTACTCGGGAGCCTGAGGCAAGAGAATCGCTTCAATCTGGGAGGCAGAGGTTGCAGTGAGCCAAGACCCCACCACTGCACTCCAGCCTGGGCGACAGAGCGAGACTCCATCTCAAAAACAAAAAAGAAAAAGAAAAAGAGAAAGTATCATGCTTTTCTGAGTTCTGCGAGTTGTTATAATTATCAAATCTGAGGCCACTGTGGGAATCTCCAAATTTGTAGCCAGTTGGTGAGAAGTACATGTGGTCTGAGGGCACCAAAGCTTGCAGCTTGCGTCTAAAGTGAGGGCAGCCTAGTGGGGGCTTATGGCCTTAACCTGTGGCCTTTGATGTGACATCAGGGAGTTGACATCAGAATTGCATCACACGGGCCAGGTGCGGTGGCTCATGCTTGTCATCCCAGCACTTTGGGAGGCAAGGTAAGAGGATCGCTTGAGCTTCAGTCTGAGGCCGCAGTGAGCTATGACCGCACCACTGCACCCCAGTCTGGGTGACAGGACAAGACCCCAAAAAAAAAAGACTCCAAAAAGAAAAAAGAAAAATCACAAAGAATTGCATGGCAGACTGCCTGTCTTTAACAGCTTTAACTGTTGCAGGGACTGTTTTTTGTTTTTGTGTGTGTGTGTATCGAGGGGGCAGACAGAGTCTCGCCCTGTTGCCCAGGCTGGAGTGCAGTGGTGCAATCTCTGCTCGCTACAACCTCCACTTCCCAGGTTCAAGTGATTCTCCCGCCTCAGCCTCCCAAATAGCTGGGATTACAGGTGTGCACCACCACGCCTGGCTAATTTTTGTATTTTTACTAGAGACAGGGTTTCACCCGTTAGCCAGGCTGGTCTCGAACTCCTGCTGGGATCGCAGGCGTGAGCCACCCTGTCCTGCCACCTTTAGAGTTTTCTTACCACCTGATTTTTCTTCTCTCAGTATCTTTCCCTCATTTCCTGCTTTAAAACTCTAGCTTGGGGTCTGGGCGCAGTAGCTCACGCCTGTAATCCCGGCACTTTGGAAGGCTGAGACGGGCGAGTCACTTGAGGTCAGGAGTTGGAGACCAGCCTGGCCAACATGGTGAAACCCCATCTCTACTATTTTTACAAAAGTTAGTCGGACGTACGGTTGGGTGCCTGTAGTCCCAGCTACTTGGGAGGCTGAGGCAGGAGAATTCGCTTGAATCCAGAGGTGAAAGTTGTAAGGAGCCGAGGTTGTGCCACTGCACTCCAGCCTGGCAGACGGAGCGAGACTCTGTCTCTAAAACAAACAAACAAACAAACAAACAAACAAACAAAGAAAACCTCTAGCTTGGGATCGGCCTTCTCTTCTATTATTTTTCTTTTTAAAATAACTTTTAAAAACTAGATGTTGTCCGGGGGCGGTGGCTCATGCCTGTAATCCCAGCACTTTGGGAGGCCAAGGCGGGCAGATCACAAGGTCAGGAGTTCGAGACCAGCTTGGCTAACACAGTGAAACCCCGTCTCTACTAAAAATACAAAAAATTAGCCAGGCGTGGTGGTGGGTGCCTGTAGTCCCAGCTACTGGGGAGGCTGAGGCAGGAGAATGGCATGAACCCGGGAGGCGGAGCTTGCAGTGAGCCGAGATCCCGCCACTGCACTCCAGAGCGAGACTCTGCCTCAAAAAAAAAAAAAAAAAAAAAAAGATGTTGATGCTATGTTGCCGAGGCTGGCCTCAAACTCCTGGCCTCAAGTGATCCTCCCTCCATGACCTCCAAAAGTGCTGGGAATGTAGGTGTGAGCACTGCACCCAGCCTTGTTTTTTTCTACAAAACAAATGCAGGATTATCTTCCAGAGCTAATTAATATGTTCAAATAACCACAATCCCATTAAGGAAAAATGTCACTCGACAGCAAATAATCAATGCAGACCAATATGATCACACTTGCTGTGAAGGTGAGAAAAGTTCATCTTTATTACGTTTCCCCAAGAGACGCACTGCACTGTTCTCTTGAAAACGCACGGCCCATGTCCTCCTTTAGAACACACATCCTCTTTAAAGTAACATACAAACATGCCAATACAAGGTAAAAAATTACATCTGAATTCTCACATTTCAAACATACACTAAATATCAAATAAAAATTTACTTCTACAAGAATTTAGGGGAACTATCATGTAGCTATAAGTGTAATACATATATTAAGTATCATAGATAAAAAGAATGCTCCGTTCAGCAGCACAAGTAATAATAGATACAAAGATTTAAAGATAAAAGATTAGCATAAAAAGAATTCTCTCTTAAAAAGGAAAACAAAATTGTGTTTATGTATCTATATCAGCTATAACACCCATCTCACAACTTTATAGGAACAATGTCTTTTCAAAAATACCAGTATTTTCAAAATATTTTAAACAAATGTAGTAATAATTCTATGCCCATCTTTATCAAAATAAACCAATAAAATATATAGTCTATATTAGACATGTTAATATATATATCTAAGACATGTTAAAAATCACAACTGAATTCTGACAATTCAGTCGTAAGTCTAAACAGCAAATAAAAAATTCTGTGATGAGAACTTAGGGGAACTACCAATAGCTATAAATAGGAGAGATTATTATGTAAGTATCATAGATAAAAAGTGTACTCGCCCCAGAGGTACATGTAATAATACAGAAAACAATTTAAAGATAATAAACGATTTAGGATAAAAAGGATTCTCTCTTAAAATGAAAATAAAGTTATCTTTATGTATATATAACAGCTATAACTCTCATCTAAAAATATACAGGAACTGCATGTTTTAAAAAGTACAACAATTTCCAAACTATTTGAAATAAACCTATTAATAATTCAGTGGCCCGCATTTTCCAAACAAACCAATAAAATGCATAATGTGCATGAAGCTATCTGTTACGGTCTATGGCACTCATATTTCACAAAGAATTCTGTGCCAATCTGAGTGTCTGCCGTGTGCCTTCAAATGCTCCAGGACTGCGGCAGCCAAGTCCGTAGGAAACAGGACCTCCAGGTTCGGCCCCAGGGAGGTTGGAATTCAGCAATATCAAAAGGGAGGTGGTGCCGCAGGAAGGGGTGGAACCAGAAACACCCCTGGTTTCGCACTGTTCTCTATGGATTCCTAGAAGTAGCTCCCCCCATCCCCCCCCGCCCCGGTCCTAAGAGGACAACGTGATCACTGTATTCAGCTCCTTCTAGAACAGTCCAGGTTCTTCTAGATGATCTGCACAAATGGCTGCTGTCCTCCTTCGTGGTGTCTCCCATTAGCATTGGAATAAAGTTCTTGCTGAAAATCCGCATCTCCCTGGGCCTGGTGTTCTGGAAGTGAGAGAGAGAAGTCACACTTCAGGGAGGCAGCTCTCTAGACAGGAAGGTTATTCATGTCCCACGTCAAGTCTAACTAGAGTTCAGAGCAATTGAGAAATGCAATTTTATCTCCTACCTTTCATTCTATACCCTGCTTCTGAACCATTGTGTTCAACTGTGATACTTAGACTTTGGTGACCCTGACTCCAAAACTCACTCAGTACACCCAAGGTCAGCCCCAGTGATCTTCATAGCAAGGACTTTGGGTGGGTCTGCCCAGGGAGTAGGGCACCCTCAGAGAATGTGGCTTTGGACCTCATCACACACAGCTGGGGCTTTTGTGTCACTTCAGAGCTAAACTTGTAACCATGCTAGATCCGTTTCTAATGTGACAACATCACGAACCACGAGTCCAGAAGCCTAATCCATCATCCTACCTCCTCATGATGAAGTCTCATGCTCTGCTCAACGTGGTCAGCTGCACAAGATGTAAACCAAAGCTCCACTGAACCCTCAACCCAAATCGGTAACTCAAGTGCGTCAATCATAATGAAGCTCCCCGAACTCAGTATTTGTGATTATTTTTGAGTCAGGGTCTCACTCTGTCGCCCGGGCTGGAGTGCTGTGGCAGGATCAGGGCTCCCTGCAGCCCCGAGCTCCCAGGCTCCAGCGATCCTCCCGCCTCAGCCTCCTGAGTAGTTGGGAGAAGAGATGCCTCCCACATCGCCTAGCTAATTTTTGTTATTTTTGTGGAGAGGGAATCTCGCCACGTTGCCCAGGCTTGAAGCTGGATCAAGCAATTGGGTTCCTCAGATTTCTGAAATAGACCCCAATAGTCTTCCTTTGCCCCAGAGGAAGCAGATGTACCTTCTCTCAGGCCGATGACCTCAGGCCTTCATGGTCCCTGGAGCTCTAGGAAAGGTGGCACGATCTCGCGCCCACACCCAGTGCTCTGGGTCATAAGCCTGGATCTGGAAAAACAAACATCCTTTGAGAAGATGGGGACTCGCTAGGATACCCCTCCCTGCCCTCCTCCAGCCTCCAGCCCACCCGATTCCTCCCCATCTCCACCTCCCCATGCCCCACCCACCTCCTCCAACTCCTCCAGGGAAACCCAGGCCCTGAAGCGCATGGAACGGAAGAACTGGAACCGAAGCTTATGGAACAAGGCTTTCTGAGAGCGGGTCTTCCCGGCCCTCCAGCGCATGGAACGGAAGAACTGGAACCGACGCTTACGGAACCAGGGTATCTGAGAGCGGTTCTTCCTGTACAGGAAGTAGATGATGTTTTGTTTGGGGGTCTCGCTGTCCTCCTCCATGTCATTGGCCAGGTAGCTGGGGACAGAAATCAGGTTACTGCTTAGGGGCACCACCAGGAGATACCTCCGGCTGAGGTCAGCTTCCCAGAGGAGGGCAGGGGACCGTCCTCCGCTCAGGACTGACACCCACCCTGCAGAGAGTCACGCCTTCCTCAGAGGGCTCTGCTGGACAGAGACCTGCTGAAGGGCGTCTCCCACTCCTTCAGGATGGAGACAAAAACCCAGCTGGTGACCAAGAGTGGTGGCTTACGCTTAGAATCCCAGCACATTGGGAGGCCAAAGCAGGAGGATCACTTGAGGCCAGAAGTTTGAGATGGGGCTGGGCAACATAGCAAGACCCTCATCTCTATTAAAAATATAAAAAATATGCTGGACATGGTGGCTCATGCCTGTAATCCCAGCACTTTGGAAGGCTGAAGCAGGTGGATCGCTTGAGACCAGGAGTTTGAGACCAGCCTGGTCAACATGGAGAAACCCCATCTCTACTAAAAATACAAAAATCAGCCTGGTGCGATGGCACGCCCATTAGTCCTAGCTACTCAAGAGGCTGAAGCATAAGAATTGTGTGAACCCAGTAGGCAGAGGTTGCAGTGAGCCGAGATTGGGCCACTCCATTCCAGCCTGAGGGGCACAGCAACACTCTGTCTCAATAAGTAAATAAATAAATAAATAAATAAATAAATAAATAAATAAACTGTCTAGGTGTGGTGGCACAGCTCTGTAGTCGGAGTTAATCAAGAGGCTGAGGTGGGAGGATCGCTTGAGTCCAGGATATAGAGGCTGCACTGAGCTATGATCTCAACACTGCACTCCAGCTTGGGGGACAGGGCAAGTCTGTCTCAAAAAAATAAAAGAAATTGGATACATTGATATTTTGCCAGGACCCTGCCTTCTACATTCATCTAGTCTAATGAGACTGGGAGAAATCAGGGCAGATGACCTAATCCCAATGTCACATTATCATAGGATGTAACTGGAGAGCTACGGACATGCCGAAGTTGGAAGATGACGGAAGGCATGACAGAGGCTGTGGGGTGAACTGACTTCAAGGACTGTGTCCTTCCCTTCAGAACCACATGTGTGCGGGACACCCAGATAGAAAACACAAACGCAAAGTCAGTAGAGGGCATTTGGAAGGAGCAGTGAAGCCAAGCCAGGAAACACCAAAATGGCAAGCCAGTGTGGTTGTAGAGATTGTAGAGAGGGTGGAATTGGCACTGTGGACCCTGGCCTCGATTTAGAAAGACATCAGCTAAGGCAGTTGTTCAGGTGGGCAGTGAGGGCGTTGTGCTTTGGAAAGATGCTCAGGCTGCACTAGGAAGCCCCCTGGCTTGGGGAGAGACTCCAGGAGACCCTGTCAGGGAGCATTTGACAGTGGATTCGAGTGATGCAGGGGGGACCTGAACTGTGGTCTCCATCATGGGAACCCGGAGGAGGTCGATGGCGTTTGCAGTTGATGTGGGAAGGAGAAAGAGAAGAATCAGAAAGGCTGCTTCTGGGGGAAGTGTCGTGTCCACTCCTCCGCTCCTTTTCCCTTTTCTTCTCCCCTTAGGAGTGGTTTATGGTTCCTTTTGTTTTATTCTTTTATTTGTACACCAGCGTTGGAGTTTGTTTTTTTGGCTTTTTTTTTTTTTTTTTGGGAAAAAGTCTCACTCTGTCACCCAGGCTGGAGTGCAGTGGCTCAACCTTAGCTCACTGCAACCTCCCCGTCCTGGGTTCAAGGGGTTCTCTTGCCTCAGCCTCCTGAGTAGCTGGGATTACAGGTGCACACCACCGTGCCCGGCTAATTTTTCTATTTTTAGTAGAGACGGGGTTTGGCCATGTTGGCCAGGCTGGTCTCAAACTCCTGACCTCAGGTGATCCGCCTGCCTTGGCCTCCCAAAATGTTGGGATTACAGGCATGAACCACCTCACCCAGCCTGAGTTTGTTTTTAGAAACAACACTCTAAGAACAAGATAGTATAAGCCTGTCTTTTTTGTACACAGAGTAAAGAGGACAAACAGGTGAAAGGATAAATGAAAGGCTGGAATCCCACCTCCCCCGCTGTCCCAGGGCATTGGATATTGATGGATAGGAGGAAGCAAACCACTTACAGAGCCAGGAAGAAATGAATGCGTTGGTATTGCCAGGAGAAGAGGCCGGCCCGGCTAAAATATGCTATGACCATAGCCAGGAGATACTGATGGAGACAAACGAACACAGAGAGGGAGAGGTCACATCTTGGAAGAGGAAGATTGTGGAGAGGGGGAATGAGGGTCTGGGGAAGGGCTGCACCTCAGAGAAGGGACCTCAGTATTGGGGTAGCTGTACTTATTTGGAAATGGCGGGGTGGAGGGATATTCGAAGGTTGGATGCAAATCTGAGAAGCCGGAGGAAGGGTTTTCGGTGATGCTCCCAGGATGGTGGACTCCAGATGGGATCTTTGGAGGGGGTGTGTCTAGGTGGGCTGGTGTCAGGAGGGTCTTTTGTGTGCCAGGCAGAGAAGTGTCCCAAAGAGCTGAGAGTAGAGGGGCCAGGAGCTCCAGGACTGCGGCCAGACTGTGGCCCAGGGCTGAGATCCCAGAGGACCCGTAGGAGAGATGGGCTATTCATTCACTTGGCAAGAGACCAGCAGAGTCCTGAGAGAGATGCTGACAAATCATAAAAAGACCAAGAACAGCTGGGAGTGGCGGCTCAAGCCTGTGATGCCGGTACTTTGAGAGGTGGAGACAGGAGGATCACTTGAGCCCAACAGTTCGAGAACAACCTGGGCAACATAGCAAGACTCTGTTTCTACAAAGATTTCAAAAATTCATTGAGCATGGTGGCATGTGCTAGTCCCAGCTCCTCAGGAGACTGAGTAAAGACGATTGCTTGAGCCCAGGAATTAGAGGCTTCAGTGCGCTGTGATCATGCCACTGCACTCCATCCTGGGGAGCAGAGCTAGACTCTCAGAAAAAAAAAAATGTGTGGGTGCCAAGACTCAAGACTGTGGGAGCTGGTCGGGCACAGTGGCTGACGTCTGTAATCTCAGCACTTTGGGAGGCCAAGGTGGGTGGATCACCTGAGGTCAGGTGTTCAGGACCAACCTGGCCAACATGGCAAAACCCCATCTCTACTAAAAACACAAAAATTAGCCAGGCGTGGTGGTTCACGTCTGTAATCCCAGCTGCTTGGAGGCTGAGGCAGGAGAATCGCTTGAACTCAGGAGGCGTCGGCTGCAGTGAGTCAAGATCAAGACACTGCCCTCCAACCTGGACAACAGAGCAAGACTCTCTCTCTCTCTCTCTCTCTCTCTCACACACACACACACACACACACACACACACACACACACACAGACTGTAGGAGCATCTGGTGGGAGGTGGTGGAGGGAGAACTGTGAGTTTGGAAGCGGTGCCCTCCCCCGGGCCGTGCATTAGAACAGGAGCACAGTTACATGGAGAACAACCTTACCTTGTCCGACACCCTCAGATCTTTGTCCCAGGCCAGGAATCTTTTAATGACAGGATCCTCTGTGATTAGAGAGCAGATGTCAGCGTGAGAAGCAGGGCAGGGTTTCCGTGGGAGCAGCAGGGCAGCGAGGAGAAGTGTGCCTCCCGGGGGGAAGTCTCAGGATTGTGGCCATGGGTGAGGGGGATGGGAGAGGGGAGAATGACTTTCACTGGGCAAGGGAGAGAGGCTTCTGCTCTGAGACTCCCCTGGGAAGAGGCCGAAGGAGGCCCTGGGTGTGAGAATCTACAGGATGTAGGGCTGGGAATAAGCCAGGACACCCTCCCAGCAGACCCGGAGGGACCGCTGCAGAGTCATAAAGGAATTCCCATCATTTCCTCATGAGACAGTCACATCAGGGTGTGATCATGGCCTTGGTATCCCCCACTATGGATGGAGACACTTAGGTTTAGAAAAGTTAGTAAGAGACATTAAGTTTCAGAGGGCACAGCTGAAACCGCTGTCTTTGTTTATTGATTTTGTTTTTCTTCATTAGATTTTTATTTTTATTTATTAATTTATTAATAAATAATTTTAATCTCAAATAATAAATAATTTGAGAAAGAGTCTCACTCTGTGGGCCAGGCTGGAGTGCAGTGGCACGATCTCGGCTCACTGCAACCTCTGCCTCCCGGGTTTAAGCAATTCTCCTGTCTCAGCCTCCCGAGTAGCTGGGATTACAGGCATAAGCTACCATGCCCAGCCTTGGTTTTTCTTTTGAGACAGGGTTTTGCTCTGTCACCCAGGCTGGAGTGCAGTGCTGCAGTCATAGCTGATTACATCCTCAAAGTCCTGAGTTTGGCCGGGCGCGGTGGCTCAAGCCTGTAATCCCAGCACTTTGGGAGGCCGAGACGGGCGGATCACGAGGTCAGGAGATCGAGACCATCCTGGCTAACATGGTGAAACCCCGTCTCTACTAAAAAATACAAAAAACTAGCCGGGCGAGGTGGCGGGCGCCTGTAGTCCCAGCTACTCGGGAGGCTGAGGCAGGAGAATGGCGTAAATCTGGGAGGCAGAGCTTGCAGTGATCTGAGATCCGGCCACTGCACTCCAGCCCGGACGACAGAGCCAGACTCCGTCTCAAAAAAAAAAAAAAAAAAAGTCCTGAGTTCAAGCAATCCTCTTGCCTCAGCCTCCCAACGTGCTGGGATCTCAGGCGTGAGCCACCACGCCTGGCCCGAAACCAAACTTTCTTATCCCACGCGCTGACCTTTATCAAGTCTAGCCTAATCCTCTATCATCTCCTGAGCGTCCCTCATGAATGATCACTTCCGCGTCCTCCCAGATGGAGAGCTCACCCACTGGGGGCATATTTTTCCCATTGGAAAAGAGTGGTTATTGGAAGTTTCCTCTTTTTAGAAAGAACAGGATTGGAGGTGCTCTCTGGGGTGTCTTCCTACCAAGCAGCCTGTTGAAGGCCTCGTGGTGCTCGGGGAGCACGGGCGACACTCGCCGTCGCTTCAGCTTCATCTTGAGGCCACACAGCGTCTCCACCACCCAGGTCTCCTCAGGTTCAGGGGAGAGCTCCTTCTCTGGCTCCTCCTCAGACTGGTCCGACCACTCCCTCTTCCTTTTCCAGCAAACGGACCTACATGAGGGTCTGGGATCTACCCCAAGGGCTGAGTAAAGAAACGAGACCGCCGTGTAATGCTTCTGCAACTGATCACCTTAGACCCCGACCCCAAACCCCAAAGCACTCTTCATCCTCCCCAGCCTTGCAGACTGCTGGCTTCTCCATGCCATCTTTCCTTCTGTCAGTCTCCTCTCCTGAGCCCCATGTGCTGCTCCGTCTCCTCCCCATTCTCCCATTTCTCTGTCCTCAGAAGACTTTGTCCTTCCCTGGTCCCTGGCTCTCTGAGTCCCTTCTTTTTTTTTTTTTTTTTTTTTTTTTTGAGACACAGTCTTGCTTTGTGGCCTAGGCTGGAGTGTAGTGGTGCGATCTCGGCTCACTGCAACCTCTGTCTCCCCAGTTCCAGTGATTCTCCTGCCTAAGCCTCCCAAGTAGCTGGGATTACAAGTGCCCGCCATAATGCCCAGCTCATTTTTGTACTTCTAGAAGAGACAAGGTTTCAACACGTTGGCCAGGCTGGTCTCAAACTCCTGGCCTCAAGTGATCCACCTGCCTTGGCCTCCCAGAGTGCTGGGATTACAGGTGTGAGCCACTACACCCTGCCTCAGTACCTCCATTCCTCCCACACACCCTCCTCACATGCTCCTTCTGGGCCCTTCCTCCTTCTTCTTCTCTTTTTTTTTTTTTTTTTTTTTTTTTTTTTTTAGACAGGTTCTCACTCTATCACCCAGACTGGACTTCAGGGATGCTATCTTGGCTCAAAGCAACCTCCGCCTCCCGGGTTCAAGTGATTCTCCTGTCTCAGCCTCCCGAGTAGCTGGGATTACAGGCGTGCACCATCACGCCTGGCTAATTTTTGTATTGTTAGTATAAGTGAGGTTTCGCTATATTGGTCTGGTTGGTCTCAAACAACTGACCTCAAGTGATCCACCCATCTCGGCCTCCCAAAGTACTGGGATTACAGGCATGAGCTACCACACCTGGGCTTTGTTTTTCTTTGGACACAGGGTTTGCTCGGTTACCCAGGCTGGAGTGTAGTGGTACAGTCATAGCTCACTGCAGCCTCAAAGTCCTGAGTTCAAGGAGTCCCCTTGACTCAGCCTCCCAATGTGCTGGTATCTCAGGCGTGAGCCACAGCGCCTGACCTGA
Organism: Macaca thibetana thibetana; assembly: GCF_024542745.1. Lineage (NCBI taxonomy): Eukaryota > Metazoa > Chordata > Mammalia > Primates > Cercopithecidae > Macaca > Macaca thibetana. The sequence goes on from NC_065580.1 coordinate 144,157,369, forward strand.
AACCAAGCTTTTTTTTTTTCTTCCTTTTTTTTTTGAGACGGAGTCTCGCTCTGTCGCCCAGGCTGGAGTGCAGTGGTACAATCTCGGCTCACTGCAAGCTCTGCCTCCCGGGTTCACGCCATTCTCCTGCCTCAGCCTCCCGAGTAGCTGGGACTACAGGCGCCTGCCACCAGGCCTGGCTAATTTTTTGTATTTTTAGTAGAGATGGATTTCACCGTGTTAGCCAGGATGGTCTCGATCTCCTGACCTTGTGATCCGTCTGCCTCGGCCTCCCAAAGTGCTGGGATTACAGGCGTGAACCACGGTGCCCAGCTGAAACCAAGCTTTCTTATCCCAAGCGCCCATCTTTATCAAGTCTAGCTAATCCTCTATCATCTCCTAAGCGTCCCTCATGAATGATCACTTCCGAGTCCTCCCGCATGGAGAGCTCACCCACTGGGGGCATATTTTTCCCATTGTAAAAGAGTGGTTATTGGAAATTTCCTCTTTTTTAGAAGAACAGGATTGGAGGTGCTCTCTGGGGTGTCCTCCTACCAAGCTGGCTGTTGAAGGCCTCGTGGTGCTCAGGGAGCACGGACGACACTCGCCGTTGCTTCAGCTTCATCTTGAGGCCACACAGCGTCTCCACCACCCAGGTCTCCTCAGGTTCAGGGGAGAGCGCCTTCTCTGGCTCCTCATCAGACTGGTCCGACCACTCCCTCTTCCTTTTCCAGCAAAGGGACCTACATGAGGGGCTGGGATCTACCCCAGGGGCTGAGTAAAGAAACCAGACCGCCGTGTAATGCTTCTGCAACTGATCACCTTAGACCCCGACCCCAAACCCCAAAGCACTCTCCATCCTCCCCAGCCTTGCAGACTGCTGGCTTCTCCAAGCCACCTTTCCTTCTGTCTGTCTGATCTGCTGAGCCCCATGTGCCGCTCCTTCTCCTCCCCATTCTTTCGTTTCTCTGTCCTCAGAACACATCCTCATGTTCTTCCCTAGTCCCTAGCTCTCTGAGTCCCTCCTTTTTTTTTGTTTCGAGACAGAATCTTGCTTTGTCGCCGAGGCTGGAGTGTAGTGGTACAATCTCAGCTCACTGCAGCATCCATCCCCCGGATTCCGGTTATTCTCCTGCCTCAGCCTCTCTGGTAGCTGGGATTACAGGTGCCTGCCATAATGCCCAGCTCAATTTTGTATTTTTAGTAGAGACGGGGTTTCACCATCTTGGCCAGGCTGATCTCAAACTCCTGGCCTCAAGTGATCCTCCTGCCTTGGCCTCCCAAAGTGCTGGGATTACAGGTGTTAGCCACTGCACCTGGCCTGAGTTTCTCCATTCTTCCCACACACCCTCCTCAGGTTCTCCTTCCTGACCTCTGACCCTTTTTTTTTTCTTTTTTTTGAGACAGCGTCTCACTCTTTCACACAGACCGGAGTGCAGTAGCGCGATCTCGGCTCACTACAACCTCTTCCTCCCAGGCTCAAGCGATTCTCTTGTCTCAACCTTCCAAGTAGCTGGGATTAGAGGCACGCACCATTACCACCTGGCTAATTTTTGTACTTTTAGTAGAGACGGGGTTTCACCATGTTGGCCAGGCTGGTCTTGAACTCCTGACCTCAGGTGATCTGCCCGTCTTGGCCTCCCAAAGTGTTGGGGTTACAGGCGCGAGCCACCGCACCCAGCTCCCTTCCTTCGAGTTAGTCAATCCTGTCCCACCTCTTCTTGCTCCAGTCCCCTCACCTGATGGTCCCGACACTTCATCATCCACCACCTCCTGGAGGGAGTACTCCGAGGTGTTCGGCTGGGGGCTCTCCTCCTTATCCTCGGGGAGCAGGGTCGTGATCTTTCCCAAAATCTGTTCCATCCCACGGAACCTAGTCTCTGTTCTGTCCAAGGCCTTCTTCTGGACTCTGCTAGGAGCCAGAAGAGTGTGTTATGAATTCTCGGGGCTGGGAGAAGTCAGGAGTGGCGAACAGCTCTGAGAAGATACTGTTGTCCACCTCAGCTTCCAGGCGCCGACGGAGTCCGGTCCTCCAATCAGGAAGGTTGGAATCTCTGATGTCATTGGCCATTCCAACCTGGCAACCAGTTTGAAGAAAAACACATGTAACTGCCAGGCTGATCTCTTGTCCCGGAGATGCTGAGTGAATGGTATCTCCTGCCACTGTCCCGATCTCAGACCACTGTCCACAAGCATCTTCAGTGTCTCCGTATCTCTCTGTTCCCTGTCCCAGCAGAGGCTGTGTCCTCTCCACTCAAAGCCTGAGGCATGGTGGGGTCTCCTCTTCTCTGTACATGTCCATTTCAGAGTCCAGTGTGGTGGGAGAGGGAACAGGGTGGGAAAGAACTAGGGTAAGCAGAAACGATGAAACCTTACAAGAGTGAGATGATCATGTACAAGAGATTCCAGGAACACTGACTTGATGAAAAAGTCACATCAGAGCACTCAGTTTGGCAGAGCTTTTCTGCCGAATGTTCACTGACATTCACTGTCCGAGATTCTGTACTGGGGGTACACACGTCCTCTGCCCTAAGAGACATTTTGAGGTCTGAAAATCATAGGAATCTGCCCATGAGCTCACACATATTTTCACTGGTGTCCCCAATTTCAGGGAGTCCATGGATTGCCTAAAGCCAGCCCTTCCAGTTCGGCTAAGAAATTCTAGTTTATATATCAAGTTTTGTATCATATGTATTGCTCTGAACTCAGGAATTTCCCTACCATTTATGGATTCTATGAATAAAATATCGCATGTACAAAAAGACTAAATCGAAAAATCTCAGCTCTGTGCAGTGGCTCGTGCTTGTAATCCCAGCACTTTGGGTGGCCAAGGGAGGAAGACTGCCTGAGGCCAGCAGTTCAAGATCAGTGTAGGCAACATAGCAAGACCCCATCTCTAAAAAAACAAAACCAAACCAAATTAGCCAGGTGTGGTGGCTGGCACCTGTGTGCCAACTACTTGGGAGACTCATGTGATAGGAAGATGGCTTGAGCCCAGGAGTTAGAAGCTGCAGTGAGCTATGATCTGGCCTGGGCAACACAGCAAGTCTGGGCAACACAGCAAGACGTTGTGTCAAAAAAATTTTTTTTTTTTTTTTTTTTTTTTTTGAGACGGAGTCTCGCTCTGCTGCCCGGGCTGGAGTGCAGTGGCCGGATCTCAGCTCACTGCAAGCTCCGCCTCCTGGGTTTTCGCCATTCTCCTGCCTCAGCCTCCCGAGTAGCTGGGACTACAGGCGCCTGCCACCTCGCCCAGCTATTTTTTAAATATTTTTTAGTAGAGACGGGGTTTCACTGTGTTAGCCAGGATGGTCTCGATCTTCTGACCTCGTGATCCGCCCGTCTCGGCCTCCCAAAGTGCTGGGATTACAGGCTTGAGCCACCGCGCCCGGCCTAAAAAAATTTTTTTTGATAAAAAATAAAAGAGTTGCATGACATTCAGAGACCATCCGAAAAACCTGTGGGTTCCTGGCCAGCCTCAGTGGCTCACGCCTGTAATCCTAGCACTTTGGGAAGCCAAAGTGGGTGGATTACTTGAGGTCAGGAGTTTGAGACCAGCCTGGCCAACATGGTGAAACCCCATCTCTACTAAAAATACAAAAAAATTAGCCAGGCATCATGGCGGGTGCCTGTATCCCAACTACTTGGGAGTGGTGGGCTGGAGAATCACTTGAACTCAGGGTGCAGAGGTTGCAGCGAGTCAAGATTGCACCATTGCACTGCAGCCTGGGCAACAAGAGCAAAACTCCGTCTGAAAAAAAAGAAGCTGTGAGTGAGTCCCACACGGCTTCCTAGCGGGCTGCGGCTCTCCTGGGAGTCTCTCGCTCATGGGAAAGGCACAAACTGAACGAGGAAGCAGATCCCAGTGCTGTGGAAGTCCCATCGTTAGGAAGCTCTGCTTTTCTAGAGTTCAAATTTGCATTCATGACCCTTTAAACCGTCAGAGCTGGGTGGGTCTTTCTACAACAAAACAGTTTGCTGTCTCTCTCCTGGTTAAAAGGCTTTCAAAGATTAGAAGATCAATGTTCTGACGCCATTAAAATTTCTCTTTTGTGGAATGAAACGCTCTGATTTAACTCATCTTCAAGCCTGGTTTGCATATTCCTCTCTCTTCTGGCCACCTTGTGTAGACACACTACACTGAGGCAGTGCCCATCTTACGTGATGTTGACACATTGTCAAAAAATGGGCAAACCAGGCACGGTGGCACATGCCTGTAATCCTACCACTTTAAGAAGCCAAGGCAGACAGATCACCAGAGGTCAGAAGTTCGAGACCAGCCTGGCCAACATGTTGAAATCCGTCTCTACTAAAAATACAGAAAAAATTAGCCGGGTGTGGGGGTGCACATCTGTAATGCCAGCTACTTGGGAGGCTGAGGCAGGAGAATCACTTGAACCTGGAAGGCAGAGGTTGCAGTGAGCCGAGATTATGCTACTGCATTCCAGCCTGAGTGACAGAGCGAGACACCATCTCAAAAAAAAAAAAAAGGCCAGGTGCGGTGGCTCAAGCCTGTAATCCCAGCACTTTGGGAGGCCGAGACGGGCGGATCACGAGGTCAGGAGATCGAGACCATCCTGGCTAACACGGTGAAACCCCGTCTCTACTAAAAAGTACAAAAAACTAGCCGGGCGAGGTGGCGGGTGCCTGTAGTCCCAGCTACTCCGGAGGCTGAGGCAGGAGAATGGCGTAAACCTGGGAGGCCGAGCTTGCAGTGAGCTGAGATCCGGCCACTGCAGTCCAGCCTGGGTGACAGAGCCAGACTCCGTCTCAAAAAAAAAAAAAAAAAGACTAGCCCAGATTTGGTCTGATACATTCAAAAAAAAGCAAAACAGCCACCTCTGACCTTTTCTTTTCCTGCAATGATGCAGTTTCATACAACAATGGCTGTAGGTATGCTGCCGAAATATCATTCAAGTGAAACAGAAGGGCTTTCCTGGCCAGACACAGTGGTCACTCCTGTAATCCCAACACTTTGGTTGGCCAAGGTGGGAGGATTTGTTGCGGCCAGGAGTTCAAGGCTGCAGTGAGCTATGATCCCACCACTGCATTCCAGGCTGGGCATCAGAGTGAGGCCTGTCTCTAAAAAACCCTTCGCTCCCCAAAAGGATTTGCAAATACCAGCCTTTCGGGATGACACGAAGGAACATTAAGATGCAGATGCTGGGACCCAGCCCTATTGATTGTAGTTCAGAAACTGAGGTGGGGCCTGATTTAACTCCCTCACTGGAATCCATTCAGGTTTGGAACTTTCTTGGTTGGACAGTGCAAGAGAGATCATAAAGCAAAGCCGCTGTGGACTGAAATGAGCAGACAAGGTTTTCTGAGCGTGGTGAAATATGATTTGGGCCTCACTTGGGAGGGCTGTGGCCAGGCCTTGAGTCCTCGGCTCAGTGGGACCTTCTGAAACAGCCTCCAAGCCGCGCCCCCGCTTCCTTTGCTGTTGGATGACCCCCTCCAGCGGCTTTGGTGCTGATGGGAATAAGTCGACCTGCAGCGGAAGTTCAGCCCGAGTCTCAGCCCAGCAGCCTCCCCGCACCTGACGGGGCTCTGGTCATGCTGCCGTCTCTGCGGTTCTCTGCGGAGTCATGGTTTCTGTACCTTGAAGAGAACTTCCCCTTCTGGGACCCAGAAACCCTGGAAACCCTGAGGAAAAAAGCGAATGAAATTACTGAAGACAACTCTGTGGCGGGGAGATGGAAAAGAGGCTCTTTGGGGTTTTTTTATTTTTTTTTATCTTTTTATTTTTTTGAGACAGAGTCTCGCTCTTGTCATCCAGAGTGGATTGTAATGGCTCAATCTCGGCTCACTGCAATCTCTGCCTCCCACGGTCAAGCGGTTCTCGTGCCTCAGCCTCCAGAGCAGCTGGGACAATAGGTGCAAACCACCATGCCCAGCTAAGTTTTGTACTTGTAGTACAGATGGGGTTTTGCCATGTTGCCCGGGCTGGTCTCGAACTCCTGGTCTCAAGCAATCCGCCTGCCTTGGCCTCCCAAAGTGCTAGGACTACAGGTACGAGCCTCCGTGCCCAGCCCTCACTGTATGGAATTTCTAAAAAAAAAAAAAAAAAAAAAAAAAGAGTAAATTTATCTTATTTGGCCAAAAGGTAAATTAACCTTTTCTCCTCTCCTTTTTTTTTTTTTTTTTTTCTTTTTTTGAGATGGAGTCTTGCTCAGTCACCCAGGTTGGAGTGCAGTGGTGTGATCTTGGTTCACTGCAACCTCTGCCTCCTGGGTTCACACTGTTATCCTGCTTCAGCCTCCTGAGTACCTGAGACTACAGGTGCCCGCCACCATGCCCCGCTAATTTTTTTTTTTTTTTTGTATATATATTTTTTTTAGACGGAGTCTCGCTCTGTCGCCCGGGCTGGAGTGCAGTGGCCGGATCTCAGCTCACTGCAAGCTCCGCCTCCTGGGTTTACGCCATTCTCCTGCCTCAGCCTCCCCAGTAGCTGGGACTACAGGCGCCCGCCAACTCACCCGGCTAGTTTTTTGTATTTTTTAGTAGAGACAGGGTTCACCGTGTTAGCCAGGATGGTCTCGATCACCTGACCTCGTGATCCACCCGTTTCGGCCTCCCAAAGTGCTGGGATTACAGGCTTGAGCCACCGCGCCTGGCCTTTTTTTTTGTATTTTTAGTAAAGATGGGGTTTCACTGTGTTAGTCAGGATGGTCTCCATCTCCTGACTTCATGATCCACCCGCCTCGGCCTCCCAAAGTGCTGGGAATACAGGCGTAAGCCACCGTGCCTGGCCTCTCCTCTCCTTTTTAAAGAGTATTTCCTTGATAAACCTTGTAATATAAATAATTTTTGTGCCTTTGATATGTATCTAAATCTTTTAAAAAGGTAAATGAACTTCTTGCCAACATTGCAACCCAGTTACAACCCAGGAATTTTTTTTTTTTTTTTTTTTTTGAGTCATAATCTCGCCTGTCACCCAGGCTGGAGTGCAGTGGTACGATCTTGGCTCACTGCAACCTCCACTTCCCGGGTTCAAGCAATTCTCCCATCTCAACCTCCTGAGTAGCTGAGACTACAGGCACCTGCCGCCATGCCTGGCTAATGTTTGTATTTTTATTAGATACAGGGTTTTACCTTGTTGGTCTGGCTGATCTTGAACTCCTGACCTCAGGTGATCTAGCTGCCTTGGCCTCTCAAAGTGCTGGGATTACAGGCCTGAGCCATGGCGCCTGGCCACAACCCAGGAATTTTTTTTTCTTAAGAGCCTGAGAGTCTTGTCTTTGAAATGTAAACCTCGAGGAAGGTAGTGTCCCTATCCTCCTGTTGCCTAGGGAGTTTAGCCTAGGCACCTTGAGCTGTTACTACCTGCTCGTCAAGGAGATATGAAAAGTTTTATTTTTTCATCAGATACAGGTAATTAACTAGCATGGATGGCCACCTTGATTTCCAGGTGAATTTAGAATGAGCGTTTAAGAATGCATAGCAGGCCAGGCACAGTGGCTCACACCTGTAATCCCAGCACGTTGTGAGAGGCTGAGACGGGCGAATCACTTAAAACCACACAGAAATCGAAAGAAGGAGTTTGAGTCCAGCCTAGCCAATATGGTGAAACTCTGTCTCTACTAAAATACCAGTATTAACTGGGCATGATGGCACATGTCTGTAATTCTAGCTACTCGGGAGGCGTAGGCACGAGAATCACTTGAACCCAGGAGATGGAGGTTACAGTGAGCCAAGATCACACCACTACACTCCAGCCTGGATGACAGAATGAGACCCTGTCTCAAAAAAAAAAAAAAAATTGCATAGCAAGTCCTTTTACATGAGGATGAGTTACTGTTTATCTTGAGAGCATGTATGCAATGGATTGTATCTGCCGGGCTATATAAAAAGGAGGCTTTGGCCAGGTGCCATGGCTCACGCCTATAATTCCAGCACTTTGGGAGGCCTAGGCGGGCGAATTACAAGGTCAGGATTTCGAGGCCATCCTAGCTAACATGACAAGACCCTGTCTCTACTAAAAATACAAAAAATTAGGCAGGTGTGTGGCACGCGCCTGTATTCCCAGTTACTTGGGAGGCTGAGGCAGGAGAATCACTTTAACGGGGGAGGCAGAGGTTGCAGTGAGCTGAGATTGTACCACTGCACTCCAGCCTGGGCAACAGAGTCAGACTCTGTATCAAAAAAAAAAGGAGGCTTTATTTCTCTTTGCATCTCATTAATGGATCACCTGTGATGGGCATCACAGTCTGGTTTAATGTTTATTCAATAATAAAATTGTTTTCTTTATTTTCTGAATTTGTGGAGAGAATATTCTAGGTTAACAGAAGAATTGATTGATTGATTGATTGATTGATTGATGGATTCTAGCTCTGTCGCCAGGCTGGAGTGTAGTGGCGTGATCTTGGCTTACTGCAATCTCCGCCTCTCGGGTTCAAGTGATTCCCCTGCCTCAGCCTCCCAAGTAGCTGGGACTACAGGGGCACACCAACACACCCAGCTAATTTTTTGTGTTTTAGTAGAGACGGGGTTTCACCATGTTGGCCAGGATGCTCTTGATCTCCTGACCTCATGATCCGCCCGCCTCGGCCTCCCAAAGTGCTGGGATTACAGGTGTAAGCCACTGTGCCTGGCCTCAGAAGAATTTATTTTTAGTCTTTTCCTTACCAGTTTTTATGAAACAACTGGGCAAGAACACTGTTAGATTTCACCAAAAAATTGTGATGAATCATTGTCCTTATGATCCCATTTTTGAAAATTGACATTTTAATTGTAAACCAAAAATAAAATTCTAACTCCAACTGACTGACTGGACTCCGCTGTTCGCCAACAGGATCCAAAATAAACATGAAAAACTAATTCAGGTCATGACGGGAAGGAGAGGGTCAGACATACCTTGTCACACTCTCCTCCCGTCAGAGTTTAGGCACAGCTGACCAACATTAGCATTAGAATACAGGTCATAAGACTGACAAAACAGGCTGTTTGTATCAGTAAGATACCCAACTCCAACAGACTCTGATATAGCACCACATGACAGATAGCAGTCCCTGAAGGAAATCATAGTATTTTACCCTATAATATATTTTCTTTGACACACTTTAAGATAGTCCTGCAAAGCCATCTCTTCGGGGGAAATTTGCATTCTGTAGAGAATCTCCTTCCCTTACAGAAAAGACTCCAGGTCTCTTCTGGAGAGTCTGACACCTTTTAAGATCCAATAAGAGATATTTATCATCTATTCTCTCTGAAGCCTGTTCTGAGGCTTCCCCTACATAACAAGAACCTTGGTTTCCACAATCCTGATTATCTTAACTCACGCTTTTCTTTTCTCTTTTCTTTTCCTCCTTCTTTTCTCTTCCTTCCTTCCTTCCTTCCTCTCTTTCTCTCTCTTTCTTTCTTTTCTTCTCTGTTGCCCAAGCTGGAGTGCAGTGGCACCATCATGGCTCACTGTAGCCTCAACTTCCCAGGCTCAAGCGATCCTCCCATCTCAGCCTCCTGACTAGCTGGGACTACAGGCAGGCACCACCACACCTGGATAATTTTTTTTTTGTAGAGGTGGGGGTCTTGCTCTGTTGCCCAGGCTGTCCTTGAACTCGTGGCCTCAAGGGATCCTCCCAGCTCCCCCTCCCAAAATGCTGGGATTACAGGTATGAGCCACTGCAATGGCCCATTTCTTTATGTAGTCTTCCAGCTGTTCAACCAATGCTTAACTCTGAACCAAGTGCCAATCTTTGAATCTACTAGTGACCTGAAACCTTTTCCTGGCTGACCCAATGTATACCTCCCATGTATTGATTGATGTCTTTGCCTGTAACTGCTGTCTCCCTGAGATGTATAAAACCAAGCTGTAACCCAACCACTTTGGGCTCACGTTCTCCGGACCCCTGAGGCTGTGTCACCAGCCATGGTCATTCAAACAGGCCTAGAATAAAACTCTTTACAGACTTTGACCCTTTTTGGTCAACATAACCTAACCCTAAACATAATCCTCCTGGGGAAGGTAAGATCACAGGCATCTCTTTTCTTCGTTCGATTTGTGTGTGTATTTCCTGATTTCTCTACAGTTTTTAGGCATTCGCTGTGTGATCTAGAAAAGCTACGTTGTCTCGCTCCATCACCAGGCTGGAGTGCAGTGGCGTGATCTCGGCTCACTGCAACCTCCGCCTCCTGGGTTCAAGCGATTCTTCTGCCTCAGCCTCCCCGAGTAGCTGGGATTACAGGCACGCGCCACCATGCCCAGCTAATTTTTGTATTTTTAGTAGAGACAGCGTTTCACCATATTGGCCAGGCTGGTGTCTATCTCTTCACCTCGCGATCTGCCCTCCTTAGCCTCCAAAGTGCTGAGATTACAGGCGTGAGCCACCGCGCCCGGCCACAAATTCTATTTTCTTTTTCTTCCTTGGAAAGCATCGCTGGGCATTTATCCTGTCCTAGTATTTGAGTGAAACTTCTCTTAGCATTTCAGCGCAGTGACCATGTTACTCCCTTTCCTTTCCTTCTCGTTATGGGAAACTCGGTTCTAACCCAGAGGCCTTGGGCTCCAGGACCCAGTCAGGCAGCCCTGGACTTGACCCTAAAAGGGAGTAAAGACAAATGCGAAATTCAGTCCAGAGTTCAGGGATTCCAAAGCTTATAGCCTAGAGCGTCTTAACCTTTAGGCGAGGTAGAGACATTTAAAACAGCCCCTAAACTTGAGGAGCGCGTAGGCTCACGGGAAATAGAGTCCAGTACTTGTCCTGCGACCAGCGGCGGGCCCTGGGAGGCGGACTTCCGGTGCACTCCTGTGCGTGTGCACTGTTCTCTGTGTGCAGGTTCGCGCATGCGCGCCGCCGCCACACTGCCCTCGCTTCCTGTGCGTCCTCAGGTCACTGCTTGCTCTGGTTCCCAGGCTTTGGCCTCCAGTGGACCGGAATCGCGGAGCTTGCGGGGCTGGACGCTGACCGCCAGGGCCAGCACCTAGGCGGGCGCGGAGCTGTGCGGGGCAGGGTTCGCGCGGGCCGGAGGGAGGCTCGAGCGGGGATCCCGGAGCGTGAGCCCGGGAGTCGGCGGCGCTGGGGCCACAGGGGCCGGGCGGGAGGTGGCGGAGGTGGCGGAGGCGAAGGGGCGGCAGGACCCGGGCCTGGCCCGTGTGTGTCCTCGGCGGCCTGGCTCAGGCCGCTGCTGTACGGTGAGCCCCAGGGAGGCGGATCTGGGCCGCGGGAAGGACACCCGCCTGGATTTGCCCCTAGGCCCGGCCCGGGCCCGTCGGGAGCAGAAGAGCCTTGGTGAGGTGGAGAGGAGGGGACCCCGCGAGCAGACGCGCGACAGCAGGCCCGCCCCAGCCTCTCGGGAGCCGTGGGGCAGAGGCTGCGGAGCCCCAGGCGGGTAGGTCTTGGGTTTTTGGGCCTGGAGCGAGAAGGGCCTGGGTAAAGTCACCGTGCGTTGGGGACCTTAGAGTATGGGGCAGGGGGAGGGTCCCGATCGCTTGCAGGAGAGACGTGTGTTTCGGTTTGAGGGCAGGGTCCGGCTGCACCGAACAGGCGCTGCATGGGAAGATCTGGGAGGACGAGGCTTACGGGGACGTGCAGGGTGTCACCAGCCTCAGCTGCGGACGTCATCTCCACTCCCCACTAACCCCTAACAGCCCTTCCTCCTCCTCTCCGTGCTCCAGATTTCGACCGCCTCTAAACGTTTGTCAGCACCTCTGTTCTCTCATTTAAGTGTCTGCTGATTCCCCCCTTAAATCTGCCCTGGAGAATGGTTGTAATGCAGGAACAGTCTGCAGGGATTCTCTCTTGCTGCCTCAGTTGCTAGGGGAAGAGCCTGGGCCTTAGCAGGTGGACGACTTGACCAGGTCACCGGCTTTGTGGGTAGAGGTGCTCATAGTAGAACTCAGGAGTCTTATCTCCCAGGCCAGTGTTCTTTCTCCCGTATCCTAGTTTTCTTAATAGAAGATTGTTAGGTGCAGCAATAACCAAATTCAGTTAGATAATTTAGAAACAAAGCCATATTTTATACACATTCCTTTCTGAGAGCTCACATAGTCAATTCCTATGGCTTTTTTTATTTTAAGCAGTTTAAAGAGACAATAAGGAAATGTGGGCGGATGCAGTGACTCACACCTGTAATCCCAGCACTTTGCGGGACTAGGGCAAGAGTATCCCTTTAGACCAGGAGTTAGAGACCAGCCTAGGCAACATAGGGACACCCTGACTCTACAAAAAATACAAAAGTAGCCACACATGCTGGGATGCACCTGTGGTCCCAACTACTCAGGAGGTTGAGGTGGGAGGAGATGGAGCCCAGGAGGTCGAGGCTGCAGTGAGCTGTGAATGCAACACTGCACTCCAGCCTGGGTGGTAGATTGAGACCCTGTCTCAACAAACCACAAAAAACACTAGCCGTATGATGGGATTTTTTTTTTCTTTTTGCATGTTGTATTTGATGATGGCAGACTGTTTGTAAAAGGAGTCATGTTACCCATGAAAGTCTAACTCATCTAATTACTACCTGATTATCTTAGAGTTACAAAGTTATAAGTGCATGCTTCCCCATCACTCTTGTGTGTGTGTGTGTGTGTGTGTGTGTGTGTGTGTGTGTTGAGACAGTGTCTCTCACCCAGTCTGGAGTGGAGCAGTGTGGTTTCGGCTCACTGCAACCTCTACCTTCCAGGTTCAAAGGATTCTAGTGCCTCAGCCTCCTGAGTAGATGGGACTACCAGCATGTGACACTACGCCTGGCTAATTATTTTGTTATTTTTAAGTAGAGAGGGGATTTCGCCATGTTGGCCGAGGCAGGCTGATCACTTGAGGCCAGAATTCGAGACCAGCCTGGCCAACATGGCGAAACCCTGTATCACTCTTTTAGGCCCTTCTGAGTGTTTGCAGGCTGAGTGTTCACAGGGTGTTAGCCTATTGAGCTTTCTTTCGTGGTTCTTACGCAGGAGATTCCTGCCTTTGCAAGCCAGAGCACTTATGACTTCAATGACCTGCTTCTCCCCCTCTAGGTCTACCAGCCACAGTCTCTGCATGTTTCCAAGAGCAGCAGAAAATGAACACATTGCAGGTGAGTTTTCCTGCTTGTGTATATGTTCCACTACTTTATTTTATGATGAATTTTCAGAGGTTTGTAAGAATTCATACTTTCTTTTTCTTTTTTGTTTTTGAGATAGGGTCTTGCTCTGTCACCCAGGCTGGAGTGTAGAGACGTGATCACAACTCACTGCAGCCTCAATCTCCTGGGCTCACACGATCCTCCTGCCTCAGCCTCCCGCGTAGCTGGGACTACAGGCGCACGCTGCCACACCCGGCTAATTTTTTTTTGTATTTTAGTAGAGACTGCGTTTCACCGTGTCACCCAGGCTGGTCTTGAACTCCTGAGCTCAGGCAATCTGCCCGCCTCGGCCTCCCACAGTGCTAGGATTACAGGCGTGAGCCACTGCTCCTGGCCTAGAGATGTATTCTCACTGTATTGCTTAGGCTGGTCTCAAACTCCTGGCCTCAAGCGATCCTTCTGCCTCAGCTTTCCAGAGTGCTGGGATTACAGGCTCATGCCTGGCCTGGACCCAGTTTTTTTTTTTTTTTTTTTTTTTTTTTTTTTTTTTGAGACGGAGTCTTGGTCTGTCACCCAGGCTGGAGTGCCTGGCTCACTGCAAGCTCCACTTCCTGGGTTCACACCATTCTCCTGCCTTAGCCACTGGAGTAGCTGGGACTACAGGCGCCCGCCACCACGCCCAGCTAATTTTTGTATTTTGTTTAGTAGAGATGGGGTTTCACCGTGTTAGCCAGGATGGTCTCAAGGCCTGGATCCACTTTTATCCATGTCCAAATGGTGTTTTTCTCTGAGCTGTTTTTGATTTTCTTCCACCTCATGTGAACTGTAGTGTCAGCTTATCTAGTTCCAGGAAAAAGCTTTTTGGTATTTTTATTGAGATTGCATGTTTATAAAGTAATTTAGGGTAACTGATATCTTTGTACTATTAAGTTGACCTTAATAATACAACTAATTTTTTTTAATTTTTATTTTAATAGAGATGGGGTTTCACCATGTTGTCCAGGCTGGTCTCATTCCTGACCTCAGGTGATTTGCCCGCCTCGGCCTCCCAAAGTGTTGGGATTATAGGTGTGAGCCACCGTGCCCGAGCACTTTTACTTTTTCTTATATTCCTCTAATTGTTTTCTCTAATTGTAGATAATGAGCATTTTATTAATATCTTGTTCTTGATCTTAGTGGGAGGTATGTAGTTTTTCCCTGTTAAGTAAAATCCTGACTTTTGGACCAAGAAGACTGAGGCATAAATGTGTGTGTGTGTGTGTGTGTGTGTGTGTGTGTTTACACGCAAACTGTATATATGTGCTTGTGTGTAATTGAAATACATATGTCACATATATCATGCGTACTATTGCATATTAGGGTATAATATTTGTATTTGTGTATAATTGAAGTTAATGAATGTTAATGAATGTGAATGAATGTTAATGAATGTTGATGTAGTCCCAGCTGCTCACTCGGGAGGCTGAGCAGGAGGATGGCTTGAACCCACGAGTTTGACGCTGCAATGAGGTATGACTGAGCCATTGCACTCCAGCCTGGGCAATAGAGGGAGACCCTGTCTCAAAAACCAAAACAAAGAAAAGATTCTTTTAATTTTTTTGTGCTCGTAATGTGGATAGCTTGACTAGGAAAGAAAACAAGTCCGCTCTGTCTTTATTAGGAAGTAAATGTGAATTTGTTTGTTTTAGTTGCAAAGCCTCATTCCTTTTGTTCAGCTGCCCCCTAGTGGCTCCGTGTGTGAAGAGTATGGTCTGAGCTGTTCGGATGCTCTGCATAATCTTTTTTAGTAAGTAGATTGCTGGCAAGAGAACTGCAATTAAAGATTTTATCCTGAGAGTTTTTTTTTTTTTTAAAGATAGTGATTTTAGGCTAATAGTTTCATGTCTTTTTTTTTTTTTTTTTTTTTTTTGAGACGGAGTCTCGCTCTGTCGCCCAGGCGGGAGTACAGTGGCCGGATCTCAGCTCACTGCAAGCTCCGCCTCCCGGGTTTATGCCATTCTCCTGCCTCAGCCTCCCGAGTAGCTGGGACTACAGGCGCCCGCCACCTCGCCCGGCTAGTTTTTTGTATTTTTTAGTAGAGACGGGGTTTCACCGTGCTAGCCAGGATGGTCTCGATCTCCTAACCTCATGATCCGCCCGTCTCGGCCTCCCAAAGTGCTGGGATTACAGGCTTGAGCCACCGCGCCCGGCCTGTTTTTTTTTTTTTTTAAGAGACAGAGTCTCACTCTGTTGCCCAGGCTGGAGTGCAATGGCGCTATCTTGACTCACTGCAACCTCTGCCTCCTGAGTTCAAGCAGTTCTCCTGCCTCAGCCTTCTGAGTAGCTGGGACTACAGGCACGCACTACCACGCCTGGCTAATTTTGTATTTTTAGTAGAGACAGGGGTTTCTCCATGTTGACCAGGCTGGTCTCGAACTCCTGACCTTACATGATCCGCCCACCTTGGCATCCCAAAGTGCTGGGATTATAGGCGTGAGCCACCGCGCCTGGCTAGGGATAATAGTTTTTTATGTCCTTTATAAAACTGTGAGCAGTGCTATTGCTAAGAAAGATGATTTATACAAAGGACTCAGTTACTTAATTCAAACCATGTTCCCAGTAACTGGTACATTTCAGGTGGTTTTCTGTTGAGTTAGTCTTTTTTAAGGCTCTGTTTAGTTAGACTAACTTTTAAATTATTTTATCATTTTAAATGATTTTGACTTTTCTGGCCAGTGATGAAGGCAGTTTAGTGTCATTAGTTTTAGTATAAGAAAACAGACACTTCCATAAGTAGGATTGGTCCTGTAAAAAGAGAAATCTCTCTCTCTATTTTTATGTATATATCTACATATAGATATATATAAAAATATATGTAGATGGATATATTAAAATATATATAGATATATACAATATCTCTATATATGTAAAAGTATATATCTCTGTGTGTGTGTGTGTGTGTGTATATATATTTTTTTTGAGATGGAGTCTCACTCTGTTGTCTAGGCTGGAGGTCAGTGCCATGATCTTGGCTCACTACAACCTCCACCTGCCAGGTTTAAGCGATACTCCTTCCTCAGCCTCCCAAGAAGCTGCAACTACAGGTGTGCACCACCAGGCCCGGCTGATTTTTTGTATTTTTAGTGAAGATGGGGTTTCACCTTGTTGCCCAGGCTGGTCTTGAACTCCTGACCTCAGGTGATCTGCCCACCTTGGCCTCCCAAGGCTCTGGGATTTCAGGCATGAGCCACCACACCCAGCCTAAGATCTCTATTTCTTTTTGTTTGTTTTTTGCGTTTAGATCTATATTTCTTTTTTTTTTTTTTTTTTTTTTTTTGAGACGGAGTCTGGCTCTGTTGCCCAGGCTGGAGTGCAGTGGCCGGATCTCAGCTCACTGCAAGCCCCGCCTCCCAGGTTCACGCCATTCTCCTGCCTCAGCCTCCCGAGTAGCTGGGACTACAGGCACCCGCCACCTCGCCCGGCTAATTTTTTTTGTATTTTAGTAGAGACGGGGTTTCACCGTGTTAGCCAGGATGGTCTCGATCTCCTGAACTCGTGATCCGCCCGTCTCGGCCTCCCAAAGTGCTGGGATTACAGGCTTGAGCCACCGCGCCCGGCCTAGGTCTATATTTCTTATTCCTCGTCCACTTGCTTTTGGCCTATGCCTGAGCTTGTAAACACGGAGCTTCGTGTCTTCGTGTGAAGGTGGTGTTCTTCCGGAAACGCCGGTGTCCCTAGGGTGGGTCTCATGTGAAGCAAACGCTTTACCAAGACGTGAGATACAAGCTTCCTAACCAGGAGATTGTGAAAGGGGAGGGAATGTGGGCAGAATCCTGAGCACAAGTGGTTAGACTTCATTGACAAACCAGGAGCGGCAGTACGGAGGTTCTGAGAATGCATTTGAAGCGAGACCCATTCCTCTTACGGAGGATTTATCAGGAAGGATAAGGAGAGCTGCAACACATCAGTGTTGGACCCACTGCATCGCCTGTGGTGCATTGCTTGACTGTAGGAGCTTCAGAGCATTCCAGGAGGTCTGGTTCTTTGATGACTCATCAAGATTTGGAGCACAGATACCCATGCACTGCAATAATGACGCTTTCGTCACCTGGGGTTTTGTTTTCATTTCACTTTAAGAATTTGCCATGTGATCGTATTTCTAATCCTTTTCACTCTGGAATCCTGTCCTCACCATATTAATGTTGAATAGCATCTCAGGTTTCATTTCACAATGCGCGCATGGAGTTGGAAGGAGTTCAACAGACAGACAGTTTTTCTTTATCAACCGGCGGCCTTGTGACCCCGCAAAGGTATTTACAATTTTTTTGTATTAGTTTATCCTTTATGCCTTTGACTTTTAATGGATAACTTTTTTTCTGATAATAGGCAGATAACATGGAACTCAGGACTTTGAGAAACATGGCTTTAATGTTATCTTATTTTGGGCATTTACAGAAGTCTACTGCAGATGGCTCCCAACTTAAGATGTTTCAACTGAAGATTTTTCTGGCCGGGCACAGTGGCTCATGCCTGCCATCCCATCACTTTGGGTGGGTGGATTGCTTGAGACCAGGAGTTCGAGACCAGCCTGGCCAACATGACAAAACCTCGTCTCTACTAAAATACAAAAAATAGCCAGGTGTGGTGGCCTACGCCTGTAATCCCAGCTACATGGGAGGCTGAGGCAGGAGAATCGCTTGAACCTGGGAAACGGAGGTTGCAGTGAGCCGAGATTGTGCCACTGCACTGCAGCCTGGGTGACAGAGTGAGACTGTGTCTCAAAAAAAATCTGTATTTTTCTACTACTTTACCTTGTTGCGAAAGTTATTTTTGCCTTAGATATCATCCTTCAAATACCTATGTAACCATTTTTTTTCGGTATAGTATTCAATAAATTACAGAAGACATTCAACATTTTATTATAAAATAGGTGTTGTGTTATTTTGCCTATAGAGTAATGTAAGTATTCTGAGGCAAGGCTGAGATAGGTTATCACAAAGGCATTTTTGACATACAATATTTTCAACTTATGGGTTTATCAGGGCATAGCCCTATCATAAGTCAAGGAGCGTATCTATCTGTGTACAGTTTTATTTGTTGGGTTTTTTTTTGTTTGTTTGTTGTTGTTTTTTTTTTTTTTTTTGAGACGGAGTCTCCCTCTGTTGCCCAGGCTGGAGTGCAGTGGCCGGATCTCAGCTCACTGCAAGCTCCACCTCCCGGGTTCACGCCATTCTCCTGCCTCAGCCTCCCGAGTAGCTGGGACTACAGGCGCCCGCCACCTCGCCCGGCTAGTTTTTTGTATTTTTTTTTTTTTTTTTTTTTTTTTTTTTTTTTGAGACGGAGTCTCGCTCTGTCGCCCAGGCTGGAGTGCAGTGGCGCGATCTCGGCTCACTGCAAGCTCCGCCTCCCGGGTTCACGCCATTCTCCTGCCTCAGCCTCCCGAGTAGCTGGGACTACAGGCGCCCACAACCGCGCCCGGCTAATTTTTTGTATTTTTAGTAGAGACGGGGTTTCACCGTGGTCTCGATCTCCTGACCTTGTGATCCGCCCGCCTCGGCCTCCCAAAGTGCTGGGATTACAGGCGTGAGCCACCGCGCCCGGCAGTTTTTTGTATTTTTTAGTAGAGACGGGGTTTCACCATGTTAGCCAGGATGGTCTCGATCTCCTGACCTCGTGATCCACCTGTCTCGGCCTCCCAAAGTGCTGGGATTACAGGCTTGAGCCACCGCGCCGGGCCTTTTTTTTGGTTTTTTGAGACAGAGTCTTGCTCTGTTGCCCAGGCTGGAGTGCAATGGCGCGATCTTGGCTCATTGCAACCTCCACCTCCTGGGTTCAAGTGATTCTCCTGCCTCAGCCTCCCAAGTAGCTGGGATTACAAGTGCGCACCACCACACCTGGCTAATTTTTTGTATCTTTAGTAGAGATGGGATTTCACCATGTGGCCAGGATGATCTTGAACTCCTGACCTCATGATCTGCCTGCCTTGGCCTCCCAAAGTGCTGGGATTACAGGCATGAACCACCGCGCCTGGCCTCTGTGTATGGTTTTTTAAATTACATATACGTGAGTGTGTTTGTATGTGAATATGTACGTTATATACGTTGTGTGTATATATACATACATATATAAACACTTGTTAATCACCAGTATATTTATTATTGTAAAAACTAAAACTATTTGAAGAAACTAAATATTTTATAACATTCTGTGTCACCATTCAGTATAGACTGATTACATGGTTTCTATATTTTCTGTAGATTTCTATATTTTCTCTTCTTTCTATTTTCCTAGGAAAATAAGGGTTCATATTACTTCTGCCTCAAGTGTAAACCGATCATCTTGATATGATTACATGGGTTTTTTGAGTTTGTATCTTAGCAACACAACATTATACCTCAGTAATATTTTCTGTTTTTCCTTTTTTTTTTTTTAGACAGAGTCTCGCTCTGTCGCCCAGGCTGGAGTGCAGTGACATGATCTTGGCTCACTGCAACCTCCACCTCCCAGGTTCAAGCAATTCTCCTGCCTCAGCCTCCTGAGTAGCTGGGATTACCGGCGCATGCTGCCATGCCTGGCTAATTTTTTGTATTTGAGTAGAGATGGGGTTTCACTGTTCGAGAACTCCTGAGCTCAGGCAATCCACCTGCCTCGGCCTCCCAAAGTGCTGGGATTACAGGCGTGAGCCACCGCTCCTGGCCCTTGTTTTTTAATGATGCTTTAGAGTTTGCTTGTAATCTGCTAAACTTCTAAATTTTTTAACCTATAGTGTGACGGATTCATAATTATTAATTGTAACTATTAATACTTAATGTGATATTTTGGTTTATTTCTAATGACATTTTAATGTCATAAATACGTTTCTATGTACATTGAATGTGTTTTATGAATATTTAAGCTGTGCCTACATTTCACTAGAATTTCTCGTAGAGCAACTTTAGGTTGGAAAAAGATTCAGTTTTAGGAATCTGTGGTTAGTGAAATATCACTTCATGCGTTGTGAGGAAATTTTTGGTGATGGATATATTCATTATCTTGATTGTGGGGATAGTTTCACAGGTGTTTGTGTATATGTCAAAATTTGTGAAATTGTACACTTTAAATATGTGTAGTTTATTCCATGTTAGTCACGTCTCAGTAAAGCTGTTAAAAGATGTATCCTCAGGCCAGGTGTAGTGACTCACGCCTATAATCCTAGCACTTTGGGAGGCCAAGTCGGGCCGATCAGCGGAGATCAGGAGTTCGAGACCAGCCTGGCCAACGTGGTGAAACCCTGTCTGTACTAAAAATACGAGAATTATCTGATTGTGGTGGCGTGTGCCTGTAATCCCAGCTACTCTGGAGGCTGAGTCAGGATAATCACTTGAGCCCTGGAGGTGGAGGTTGCAGTGAGCCAAGATCGCGGCATTACACTCCAGTCTGGGTAACAAGAGTGAGACTCCATCTCAAAAAAAAGAAAAAAGAAAAAAGAAATCCTGCCTGTAGTCCAAGCTACATGGCAGGCTGAGGCGGGAAGATGACTTGAGCCTGGGAGGTTGAGGCTGCAGTGAGCCATGATTGCTCCACTGCACTCCAGCCTGTGACAAGGCGAGACCTTGTCTCATTAAAACAAAAAAAGAATCTCCTTCTGAGAACATGCTGGTTGGTTAGAATAGTATGTTGTTAGAATGTGGGGGGGCCGGGAACATTTGTCATTTATTCTTTCCTCCTCCTTGTATTTTGTGCAGGTCTCCAGACTTGTGAACGAAGTCTACCACATGTATAATCGACATCAGTATCCATTTGTTGTTCTTAACATTTCTGTTGATTCAGGTAAGTTCCATTGGCATTTCAGTACAACTAGTGACTAATGCCTCGAAGAATAAAATGAGGCCGGGCGCGGTGGCTCACGCCTGTAATCCCAGCACTTTGGGAGGCCAAGGCGGGCAAATCACAAGGTCAGGAGATCGAGACCATCCTGGCTAACACAGTGAAACCCCGTCTCTACTAAACAAAATACAAAAAATTAGCCGGGCGTGGTGGCAGGTGCCTGTAGTCCCAGCTACTCAGGAGGCTGAGGCAGGAGAATGGCATGAACCTGGGAGGCGGAGCTTGCAGTGAGCCGAGATTGTGCCACTGCCCTCCAGCCTGGGCGACAGAGCGAGACTCTGTCTCAAAAAAAAAAAAAAAAAAAAAGAATAAAATGAAATTATACAGCTCTGCTCTGACCGGAATGAGAGAACAATTTATGGTCATGTAAGTTTGTTTTTTTTTTTTTTTGGAGACAGAGTCTTGCTCAGGGTTTCACCATCCACGTCCTATAATCCCAGCACTTTGGGAGGCTGAGGTGAACGGATAAGTTAAGGTCAGGAGTTCAAGACATCCTGGCTAACATGGTGAAACCCCATCTCTACTAAAAATACAAAAAATTAGCCGGGCGTGGTGGCGGACACCTGTAGTCCCAGCTACTCGGGAGGCTGAGGCAGGAGAATGGTGTGAACCGTGAGGCGGAGCTTGCAGTGAGCCAAGATCGCGCCATTGCACTCCAGCCTGGGTGACAGAGCGAGACTCGTCTCAAAACAAACAAACAAAAAAACTGTAACAGTATAGTTTAATCTGTTTTTAATTTGAAGTTATTCAGTCTGTCCTTTTCTGTGATTTGTTTCTTTCTCTTATTATTTTGTTTGTGAGATTCACCCAAGTCATGTGGCAAGATTCGTTTTTTCATTTGCTATACTGTGTTCCATTATAGTCAGATACCATAATTTGTGAATATTGGAATTGTTTCCAGTTTGGGGCTATAATGAAGAATGCTGTCATGAACATCCTTATCCATGTCTTTTGACGAGCATGCATAGGTTGTTGTTCTTTTTTTTTTTTTTGCGAGGGAGTCTCACTCTATCACCCAGGCTGGAGTGCAGTGGAGTGATCTTGGCTCACTGCAACCCCCGCCTTCCAGGTTCAAGTGATTCTCCTGCCTCATTCTCATCCTCCGTAGTATCTGGGATTATAAGTGTATTCCATTGTGCCCTGCTAATTTTTTTTGTATTTTTAGTAGAGACAAGGTTTCACCATGTTGGCCAGGCTGGTCTTGAACTCCTGACCTCAAAGGGCTAGGATTACAGGCGTGAGCCATTGTGCCCGGCCGATAGGCACTTCTGATAGGAGTACTATGCTGGGTTGCAGGTGTGCATACGTTCAGATTTAGGAGGTATTCCCAGAGAGCTTTTCAAAGCAGCTATACCAGGTTCATTCCTACCAGAGGCATTCAGTCATTCCCCTCGATCCTGATCTTTGTGAGAATTTGTTGTTTTTTGATTTTGCCCATTCTGGTGAGTTATATGGCCATGTCTTATTGTGTTGGTTTTTTGTTTTGTTTTTTGTTTCTTGTTTTTTTTGAGACCGTCTCGCTCTGTCACCCAGTCTGGAGAGCAGTGGCAGCATCTGGTTCACTGCAACCTCTGCGTCCCGGGCTAAAGGGATTCTGGTGCCTCAGCTTCCCAGGTAGCTGGGATTACAGATGTGCCCCACCTCACCCGGCTAATTTTTGTATTTTTAGTAGAAACAGGGTTTCGCCATGTTGTGCAGACTGGTCTCAAACTCCTAGCCTCGTGATCCACCTGCCTTGGCCTCCCAAAGTGCTGGCCGGCCCATATTATAGTTTTATTTTGAACATTGAACCGTGTTTGTGTAATTAGCATGCAGATCTCCTCTTTTGTGAAGTATCTGTTCACATTAGCACGTCCTCTCACCATTTCAGGATAGTCCCTGACCCTCTTCTCCGTTCACGTTTGCTTAGGTAACTTAGTAAAAATGCATGCAGCGGATTTGGAAAAGCCCCTGGGAGAAAAGCAGGATCATTCCCCTTCATTAAGGACTCGAGAAGAAAAAAGGGACGTGTCCATATCCAGACTGCGAGAGGCCTTTTCTCTTCATCACACAACGGAGAACAAGCCTCACAGCCCAAAGACTCCAGAAGCAAGAAGGAGCCCTCCAGGACAGAAAAGGGGTACGCCATCTTCTAGCACTTCAGATGCCATCTCTGACAGAGGCTTCCTGAGACCTCAGAAAGAGGCAACGAGTTCCGGTCAGGGACCCAGGGACCCTACGGAGGGAGCGGAGGTGGAGAAGGACTCGGGGCATGGCAGCACTTCCGTGGATTCTGAGGGGTTCAGCATCCCAGACACGGGCAGTCACTGCAGCAGCGAGTGTGCGGCCAGCTCCCCAGAGGACAGGGGCTCACAGGAACACGCGGACTCTCATGAGAAAGCGCCTGAAACTGACGACTCCTTTTCAGATGCGAACTGCCATCCAAACCAGGAAGACACAGAGTGTAAATTTCGAGTTTCGCCTCAGCCAACTAATCTCACATCCCCAAACACAAAGCGTTTTAAAAAAGAAGAAATTCTTTCCAATTCTGACATTCGTCAAAAGTTAGTAAATACTCAGAACGTGTCAGCCTCTCAGGTTGATGTAGCCGTTAAAATTAATAAGAAGGGGCCAGGTGCGATGGCTGATGCCTGTAAATCCCAGCACTTTGGGAGGCCGAGGCGGGTGGATCATGAGGTCAGAAGATCGAGACCTTCCTGGCTAACACGGTGAAACCCTGTCTCTACTAAAAATACAAAAAAATTAGGGGGGCATGGTGGTGGGCGCCTGTAGTCCCAGCTACTCAGGAGGCTGAGGCAGGAGAATGGTGTGAACCCAGGAGGCGGAGCTTGCAGTGAGCCGAGATCGCGTCACTGCACTCAGCCTGGGTGACAGAGCAAGCCTCCATCTCAAAAAAAAAAAAAAAAAAGTAATAAGAATGTTGCGGCCCTGGACTTTTCTATGAATTCTTTAAACAAATAAAGCAGGCCGGGCGCGGTGGCTCAAGCCTGTAATCCCAGCACTTTGGGAGGCCGAGACGGGCGGATCACAAGGTCAGGAGATCGAGACCATCCTGGCTAACATGGTGAAACCCCGTCTCTACTAAAAATACAAAAAAACTAGCCGGGCGAGGTGGCGGGCGCCTGTAGTCCCAGCTACTCGGGAGGCTGAGGCAGGAGAATGGCGTAAACCCGGGAGGCGGAGCTTGCAGTGAGCTGAGATCCGGCCACTGCACTCCAGCCTGGGCGACAGAGCGAGACTCCGCCTCAAAAAAAAAAAAAAAAAAAAAAAAAAAATAAAGCAGTTACATCGTGAAACACAGCAAAGTGAAGGTGAACAGAATTATAGGAAGTTTAGGGCAAAGATTTGCCCTGGAGAAAATCAAGCAGCCGAAGATGAACTAAGGAAAGAGATAAGGTAACGTTTTAATTTTTTACTTTTTTACTTTTATTTTAAATTTTTATTTATTTTATTTTTTATTTTTTTGAGACAGAGTCTCGCTCTGTCGCCCAGGCTGGAATGCAGTGGCGCGATCTTGGCTCACTGCAGCCTCCACCTCGCGGGTTCAAGCAATTCTCCCGCCTCAGCCTCCTGAGTAGCTGTAGCTGGGATTACAGGTGCGCACCACCATGCCTGGTTAATTTTTTGTATTTTTAGTAGAGATGGAGTTTCACCATGTTGGCCAGGCTGGTCTCGAACTCCTGACTTCAGGTGATCCACCCACCTCGGCCTCTGAAAGTGCTGGGATTATAGACGTGAGCCACTGCCCCCGGCCAGGTGAAGTTTTTTCTTAAGAGTATTTTGAAGCTGGGTGCGGTGGCTCTCGCCTGTAATCCCTGCACTTTGGGAAGCCAAGCCGAGGAGGGAGGATCACTTGAGCCCCGGAGTTCAAGACCAGCCTGGGCAACATAGGGAGACCCTGTCTCTACAATAAAATTGGCCGGGCATGGTAGTGCACAGTTGTAATTCCAGCATCTGCGCCTGGCCAGATACTGTTCTCTGTGGCAGGACATAGACTCCAAAGACATGGAAGACTTGGGTCTTTTAGGCCAGCACCAGCTTTTGAGCAGATTATCTGTGTACTGGGAACCAGGGCACATTCAGACAATTCCCGGGAGAGCCTGGGATCGGCGCCAGGGGAGGTGGTATTTGTGCTGGTATCTGGGATGCTTCTGGGATGTCCTTTCCCTTCCCTGCTGCGGTGCAGGAATTCCTGTGTCATCACTCACTCTGAAACTCAGCCTGAGTGGGGAGGGGCCTCTTACAAGAGTTCCTTTTCTGACGGGCACGGGTGGCTCACACCTGTAATCCCAGCACTTTGGGAGGCGGAGGCAGGCGGATCACTTGAGGTCAGGAGTTCGAGACCAGCCTGACCAACATGGAGAAACCTTGTCTCTACTAAAAATACAAAATTAGCGGGATGTGGTGGTGCACGCCTGTAATCCCAGCTACTCGGGAGGCTGAGGCAGGTGAATCACTTGTACCTGGGAGGCGGAGGTTGTGGCGAGCCGAGATTGCACCACTGCACTCCAGCCTGGGCAACAGGAGCGAAATCCATCTCAAAAAAAAAAAAAAGAGTTCCTTTTCTGAGGACTCTCCCTCTTCCCTAGAGGTAGTAGCATTTTCCATTCCTGTATTTATTAGCATAGTAGTTAACCACCTTTTACTAGTTTGTGTAATGCTTTGTTATACATTTTTCCTCCTCAGGCCTGGCATGGTGGTGCACACCTTGTAATTCTAGCATTTTGGGAGGCTGAGGCAGGAGAGTCACTTGAGGCTAGGAGTTTGAGACCAGCCTGGGCAATATAATGAGACCCCATCTCTAAAAAAAAAAATGAGACCCCATCTCTAAAGAAAAAAGCCAAGTACACTGCTGCACGTCTGTAGTCCCAGGTACTCAGGAGGCTGAGGCAGGAGGCTCACTTGAGCCCAGGAGTTTGAGGCTGCAATGAGCTATGACCATGCCATTGTACTCTAGCCTGGGTGACAGAGCAAGATCCTGTCTTTTTTTTTTTTAAAAAAAGAATCCCTGTTAAAATCGCTGGTGTGGTTTTTGTCTCTTGATTGTACCCTGACTGATATGGAATTGGTACCAGGAGACAGACCCTCGAAGATAAGATTTGGGGATTGGTTTGGTTATGACTTGGATTTGAGCTCTGTGTGGAGCCCCTCACAATAGGAAATGTGGGCTCAGTAATCCATGCCATGTGGACGTCTCACAGTTCACCAGACTCTCCCCTGTGGTTGATTGTGATGGTGACGAGCATGGTGACATGGGACCAGGTCTTCCTGGAGCACTTATAGAAAGAAACAACAATATCAGCTCCTTTATTTTTTTTTGAGACAGAGTCTCGCTCTTTCACCCAGGTTGGAGTGCACTGGCACGATCTCAGCTCACTGCAACCTCTGCCTCCTGGGTTCAAGCGATTCTTCTGCCTTAGTTTCCCAAGTAGCTGGGAGTACAGGTGCCCACCACCATGCCCGGCTAATATTTTTATTTTTAGTAGAGACAGGGTTTCACCATGTTGGCCAGGCTGGTCTTGAACTCCCAACCTCAAATGATCTGCCCACCTTAGCCTCCCAAAGTGCTGGGATTACAGGCGTGAGCATTAATCCCAAAGTGCTGGGATTACAGGCCCGTGCCCGGCCTAATCTCAGCTCCTTTCATCTTCAGCTCAGGCCACCAGGTGAGAACCAGAAAACGTCCATGGTTTAACAGAGTCTGCTTTAAAACGTCTGCTTTAACAGAGTCATTTCTTACAGTTACAGCACTGATACTGTGGAAAATCCGTTTTCACCGCATTTACTTATGTGGGACTGAGAGTGACAGTGTCAGTTTCTCGTGTGAAGGTTAGGGGTGGTGTCTGTCTTTTGTCCGGATTGACTAAGATAGTATCTAATGACATTAGATGTTGAAGCCACCCAGCAAAGGACCCAGGGGTCGGCCTGGCAGAGATTAGAAGGGTTGATATCCAGTATTGGCCAATAGATACTCTTAGACACCACTGGTGGCAATGTGCATTTTCTCAGATTTCCCATCAAAAAGTACATATGTGATTCTCCCTCTAGCGTCTATCTCCCGGAAATGCACCCACAGATGAGCAGGTTTATGCACAGAAGTCTTTGTTGCAGCTTTGAGTGCACAATTGAAATTGGAAACAACCGAAATGTGCTTTAGTTGGGAATTTGACAGACAAATTATGGTACATCCGTGCAGTGACTTCCTATGCGGCCATTAAAAAGAATGAAGTAGGCCGGGCGCGGTGGCTCACGCCTGTATTCCCAGCACTTTGGGAGGCCGAGGCAGGTGGATCACTTGAGGTCAGGAGTTCAAGACCAGCCTGGCCAACATGGTGAAACCTCGTCTTTACTAAAAATAAAAAAATTAGCTGGGCTTGATGGTGCATGCCTGTAGTCCCAGCTACTCAGGAGGCTGAGGTAGGAGAATCGCTTGAACCTGGGAGACAGAGGTTGCAGTGAGCTGAGATCGCACCACTGCACTCCAGTCTGGGCAACAAAGCGACACTCCATCTCAAAAAAGAGATTTAATAGTTTATATGTGTGTCTATATGTGTATATGTATATATGTATTTTTCCATAAGTATTCATAGAGCAGATTTTTTTTTTTTTGAGACGGAGTCACTCTGTGTCACCAGGCTGGAGTGCAGTGGCGTGATGCCGGCTCACTGCAACCTCTGACTCCCTGGTTCAAGCGATGCTCCTGCCTCAGCCTCCCGAGTAGCTAGAATTACTGGCATACGCCACCATGTCCAGCTAATTTTTTTTTTTTTTTTTTATTTTAATTGGAGCCAGGGTTTTACCGTGTTAGCCAGGATGGTCTCCATTTCCTGACCTCATGATTCGCCCGCCTCGGCCTCCCAAAGTGCTGGGATTACAGGCGTGAGCCACCGTGTCCGGCCTCAGATGTTCACTCTAGGTAGCTTTCAAGTGAAATGTGTCTCTCAAGTCATGGGTTTTTCTCAAAATTGTATTCTTTTAGCTCCAGTGACTGAAAGGGCTAAATTGATTTCCTTGCCAACTAGTAAAAACTGGACCTTCGGACCCCAGGACATCGATGAACTGATCTTTTTGCTAAGCGACAGCCCTGGGGTCATGTGCCGGCCGTCCCAAGTCAAGCAGATGTTTGCCTCCAGAGCCTGTCGGAAGTCGGTGAGTAAAGAAAGCCCGGCTGTCAGCTCAGCTGCTCCAGCTTGCAGTCTGAGGAAGGTCTCAGCCCAGCTCCTGAGTTGGTCAAGGCTGTTAAACCCCCTTGTGATTGCCAGGAGTCATTTTACACAGAGCTACGTGGAACATCATAGCTGAGCATCTATGTAGGCTGCATTCTCTGGGACCTTGAACTCATACTTATTGCTCTTTTGTTACCTCAGTTAAACAGTATTCGTGGCCGGGCGCGGTGGCTCAAGCCTCTAATCCCAGCACTTTGGGAGGCCGAGGCGGGAGGATCACGAGTTCAGGAGATTGAGACCATCCTGGCTGACATGGTGAAACGCCATCTCTACCAAAAAATGCAAAAAAATTAGCCGGGTGTGGTGGTGGCCACCTGTAGTCCCAGCTACTTGGGAGGCTGAGGCAGGAGAATGGTGAGAACCCGGGAGGCGGAGCTTCAGTGAGCCGAGTTCACACGACTGCACTCCAGCCTGGGCGGCAGAGCGAGACTGTGTCTCAAAGAAAAAAAAAAAAAGTATTTTCTTTTTTTAAGACGGGATCTCCCTCTGTCGCCCAGGCTGGAGTGTAGTGCCACAATCACAGCTCACTGTAGCCTTGACCTCCCCGGCTGAAGCAATCCTCCTGCCTCTGTCTTCCGAGTAGCTGTGACTACAGGCACGTACCACCACGCCCAGCTAATGTTTAAATTTTCTGTAGAAACATGGTCTCCTTTTGCCCCTTGCCTCAGCCTCCCGAAGTGCTGGAATTACAGGCATGAGCCACCGTGCCCGGCCAGTATTCTATCTCAGAGCTTTTGTTGACTCCAACGCAGTTAGTGGTTGAGGCACCTTGTTCGTCTATGGACCTTATGGGTCCTAACAACACTGGTAGATAAAGATTTGCTGCTGCCAGGACTCGGAGGCGTTAGACAAGGTTCTGCAGAGTCATCGAGGCAGCGGGTGCTTCACGGGGTGCTGTGGGTGTCGTTGCACGTGGCACCACTGCCGCTGCTCTGGTTGGTGTTGGAAGGTGGTAGCAGGGGCTATGCCTGCAGTGGGGAGTAGCCTGATGTCCAAGAAAAGTGACTCTGTATCAGCTGGCCATTGGGAAAGGCCAGGATGCCATTCATTGATTTATTCAGCAGATGCTCCTTGAGCCCCTGCTGTGGCGCCGCCCTGCTCCAGGCGCTGGGGACACAGAGGTAACAAGGCGGCTGCGGCCCCTGCCCCTGTGGAGCGGACAGTGGGGAGAAACAGACATCACCACAAATAAACGACACCCATTAGATGCCAGTGAGCACAGCCAACAGATTCAAACAGCGCTTTTGTTTGTTTGTTTGTTTGTTTTTGAGACAGAGTCTTGCTCTGCTACCAGGCTGGAGTGCGGTGGCGTGATCTCAGCTCACTGCAACCTCCACCTCCCGGGTTCAAGCAATTTGCCTGCCTCAGCCTCCAGAGTAGCTGGGACTACAGGCGCGTGCCGTCACACCTGGCTAATTTTTATATTTTTAATAGAGGTGGGGTTTCACTGTGGTGGTCAGGCTGGTCTCGATCTCCTGACCTCATGATCTGCCCGCCTGGGCCTCCCCAAGTGCTGGGATTACAGGCGTGAGCCACCACGCCCAGCCTAAAACAGCATTTTGGGACAGGAAATGACTACAGAAAAACATGGTGACCAGGTGAGATGGTAGTCAGGGAACGGCATCTGGGCAGGTGGCATCTCAGCTGCCATCTAAAAGGTGGGGAAATTAAAAGATTAGCCAGGCGTGGTGGCGGGTGCCTGCAGTCAGCAGCTACTCAGGAGGCTGAGGTGGGAGGATCACTTGAGCCGGGGAGGTCGAGGTTGCAGTGAGCCGAGATCACGCAACTGTACTCCCGCCTGGGTGACAGAGTAAGACCTTGTCTCAAAAAAAAAAAAAAAAAGTAGGCTGGAGCCCTCTTGGGTAAGAACTTTCCAAGTGGAGGAAGTAGGAAGACTGAAGCCAGAGGCCGATTGTGTCCCTGGAGAGGGGAAGGGAGTGAGCAGAGCGGCGACCAGAGGACAGCTACGTAGAGCATTGCCGGTCATGCCTAGACCCTGGGGTGTGTGCTGTGTGTGGCGGGAGCCACTGGAGAGAACGGACTAGGAGTCCCATGATTGCAGCTGCTGGAGAGAGAACAGACTGGAAGGGGTGCCTTGACTGGGGCAGCTGGGGAGAGCAGCAGCTGGGGGCCACGTGGGGAGTGGGTGGGATGGAGCCTGCTGTGGGAGCATCAGGTGTAACTTACAGCCATGAGATTAGATGAAATGACTCAAAGGCAGAGTTTAATTAGAAGAGGGCCCAGAGTCTGAGTTCTAGCCACAGTGTTGCTTTGATAAAGACCTAATATGGGCTGGGTGTAGTGACTCACACCTGTAATCCCAGCACCTTGGAAGGTGGAAGTGGGTTGATTACCTGGGGTCAGGAATTTGAAACCAGCCTGGCCAACATGGTGAAACCCCACCCCAACTAAAAGTACAAAAATTAGCAGGGTGTGGTGGCGAGCACCTGTAATCCCAGCTACTCGGGAGGCGGAAGCGGGAGAATTGCTTGAATCATGGAGGCGGAGGTGCAGTGAGCCGAGATCACACTGCTGCACTCCAGCCTGGGCAACAGGGTTTCCTACCACCCCCTGCCTCGCAAAAAAAACAAGACCTAATATGGACCTTCCAGTCTTGGCGTCTGTGAGTGAGAGTGTGGCGCTGAGCTCATAGCTGGTCAGTTTTGACGTCCTGAGTCTTTAGTGTGACTCGGGGCCCGGGGAACCACAGGCTGCTGCTTCCCTCCCGCCCTGGCCTACTCCTCCGTCTCCGGTGTTGTCACTGCCTGCCCACGAGGCCCCTGCTCTGAGCCCTGCCCACCCTTCCAGCCCCATCTCCTCCCGACCACGCTTCCAGCCATGTAGCCGCCTTCCAGTTCCACACTCGCGCAGTCTCCTCCCCGCCTTACACCTGTTCTCCCTACGCTCCTCTCTACCTGGGTTTGCCACCTTCACCCTTCACCCCCTCCCCACACCTGAGCAGGCCCCCTCTCCTGGGTGCCATCTGTCTTGGTTCTCTGTTGACTTGTTGGTTATCTGTCCTCCTCCGACCTGGTGGAACCCTGCTGTCACTGCTGTCGCCGCTTTCCGACTGTGCTTGGCACATGGCAAGCCCTCAGGGTGCTGCAGGAAGAAGGGAGGCGACAGAGCGCTTCAGGCTTGTCTCCTCTCCTTCCTGTCAGAGGACCCATGGCAGGGAGGCAGCAGGGCCAGGGCTGGAGTACCCTGCCAGGGCAGCAGGGTGGAGCTCAACAGAGGGGGAGTGACGCCTGCACCCACTGGGGGAGAGGGTCCCGGCAGTGCCGCAGCCCTGAGGCAGGTGTTTGCTTGATGTGCAAGAGGAAGGGAGTAGCAGTGCAGCTGGGGTGAGGAAGGGAGGCATTCGTGCTTGGAGGTGGGGGTGCAGGCACAGCCCAGTGAGGGCCAAGTCAGGGATAGACTTGGGAGCTTTTGTTCAGGTGAGGGGGAAGCCGTGGAGCGGAACGACATGACCTGACAGCGCTTTAGACATAATCACTGGCTGCTGAGTGGCGAGCGGCTCGGAGGGCTCGCAGTGGGGCGGGGAGCCCAGCCGGGAGGCTGCTGCACCTGCCAGGGCAAGAGGGCAGGGTGGCCGCTGAGAGTGGCTGCGTTCGGGACAGGTGTGGTCGCGTCTGGAGTGGAGGCGGTGCCACCTCGAAGCAGCCACAAGGGACCTGATGTCACAGAAAGGTGGAGGGCTGAGATCTAGAACCTAGGTTTCTCTGGGGGAAGGTTTTTCAGAGAAGGTGGTTTTTGAGCTGTAATCTTGTCCAGTCTCATTTTAGACAACAGTGCTTCTGAAGAGCTGCCATTCTGATGTCAAAAAAACCTATTAAAACGTTGAACCATTGTGTCTGGTCCTCAGGTGATGATTGGAACTGCTCTTAACATAAGCGAGATGAAGAAACTGATCACCCACATGGGGGAGATGGACCACCCCTGGAACTGTCCCCATGGAAGGCCAACCATGAGACACGTAGCCAACCTGGGTGTCATTTCGCAGAACTGACAGTAGTCACTGTGTGGAATCATCGGTTTTATTGCAGATTTTTATGTTTTGAAAGACAGAGTCTTCACTAACCTTTTTTGTTTTCAAATGAACCTGCTACTTAAAAAAAAAACACATCAGACCCATTTAAAAGTGATCTTGAGAACCTTTTCAGACCAGATGGAGCATTGCTTGCAAATTTTTTTTCTCTGTTTGCATGCGCTCGTGTGTGTGTGTGTGTGTGTGTGTGTGTGTGTGTGTGTGTGTGTATCCAGGCAGGAACATATTTTATAAAAATAAGAACACTTGGGCCGGGCGTGGTGGCTCATGCCTGTGATCCCAGCACTTTGGGAGGCGGAGGCAGGCGGATCACCTGAGGTCAGGAGTTTGAGACCAGCCTGACCAACATGGAGAAACCCCTCCTCTACTAAAAATGCAAAATTAGCCAGGAGTGGTGGCGCATGCCTGTAATCCCAGCTACTCGGGAGGCTGAGGCAGGAGAATCTCTTGAACCCGGGAGATGGAGGTTGTAGTGAGCCAAGATCGTGCCATTGCATTCCAACCTGGGCGACAGAGTGAGACGTCGTCTCAAAACAAACCGCTGTGGAAGTCACTCAGCCCTCTGCTCTGGCTGGACATAGTTTAGTGTATAACTTTCAACCCTTAACAATAATTAAATTCATCTTTGTTTAATTTCATAAATTTAAAATTAGAGTCCTTTTGGGTTAGTGATTCTGTCCTGATTCACATTAAATTTTTAAACAAGGGGGATTCTCTGCCTGGCTGGAAGACAATGACTGGATGGGACAGGGGTCATTATTTTTAAACATTCCTCTGTGCGGCCAAGGTAGCAAAGTGCTGTCCTCGCAGGAGAGCAAAAAGAGTTTGATTTTCCCATAATTTGATGCTGTGATTTGGTTCCTCAGGGTGTGAACTATAGAACATTCCAGTTACTGGCCTTCAGTGGTTCTGGGAATATAAGAATCCCTGTCTGTCTTTTCAAGTCGTTTTCATGGAACCTTGTCCTGTTTGAACTGGGCTGAAAATGGAAGTAAAGATGTCCTCTTGGGGGCCCAGTGAGGACGGATGTGACTCCCCCGCTGCCCCACCCCTTCCCCAGACTGGGCTTCAAGGAAGAGAGGGCTCCCCTTCCTGCTTCAGAATCCCTTGGATGGAGGAGGCAGTACAGTAGTAACTGTGCCATCGTGTCTGGCACTGTGCTGGCGTCTGCAGGATCCCACTTACAAACTCTGCAGACTGGCAGCTGTGGCAGGATTACAGCCCCCAAGACAGCTGTGTCCTAATCCCCAGAACCTGTGACCAGGCTGCCTCACATGGCAGAAGGGACTCGGCAGGTGTGATTGAAGAATTTTTTTTTTTTTTTTGAAGTTTCGCTCCTGTTGCCCAGGCTGGAGTGCAATAGCGTGATCTCAGCTCACTGCAGCCTCTGCCTCCCAGGTTGAAGTGATTCTCCCACCTCAGCCTCCTGAGTAGCTGGGATTACAGGTGCCCACAACCACAGCTGGCTAATTTTTGTATTTTTAGTAGAGACAGGGTTTCACCGTGTTGCATGCTGGCCAGGCTGGTCTTGAACTCCTGACCTCAGGTGATCCACCTGCCCCGGCCTCCCAACGTGCTGAGATGACAGGTGTGAGCCATACTGCCTGGCCGAGTTAAGGATCTTGCAGTAGAGAGATTATCCTGGATTGTCTGGGTGGGCCCAGTCCATTGGGTGAGTCCTTTGAAGGTGGAGACCTTTCCCTGCTGGCCAGAGAGAGGCAGCCTTGCTAGTTTTGGAGATGGAAGGAGGTACCACTAGTCAAGGATTGCAAGCAGCCTCTGGAACAGGGATTCCAGCACTCCAGCTACAGACCAGTAGTGGTCCATGGCCTGTTGGGAACCAGGGCGCACAGCAGGTTAGGGGTGGGCAAGCCAGCGAAACTTCATCTGTATTTAGATCCAGTCCCCATGGCTGGTGTTACCACCTGAGCGCCACCTCCTGTCATATCAGCGGTGGGCATTAGATTCTCATAGGAGCACAAACCCTATTGTGAACTGCACATGCGAGGGATGTAGGTTGCACACTCCTTAAGAGAATCTGATGCCTGATGATCTGTCACTTTCTCCCATCACCCCCAGATGGGACCGTCTAGTTGCAGGAAAATAAGCTCAGGCTCCCACTGAGTCTATGATGGTGAGTTGTAGAATTAATTATATATTACAATGTAATAATAATAGAAATAAAATGCATAGTAAATGCAATGCGCTTGAATCATCCTGAAACCATCCCCTACCCCCATCCGTGGAGAAATTGTCTTCTGCGAAACCGGTCTCTGGTGCCAAAAAGGTTGGGGACCGCTTCTGGAAAAGCTGGAAAAGGCAAGGAAACGGATGCTTCACCGGAACCTCTGGAAGGAACCAGCACTGTGGGCCTAATTTACAGACTGTAGGATAATAAATTTGTGTTGCTTCAAGCCACTAAATTTTTGGTAATTTGTTTACAGCAGCAATGGGAAAACTAAGGCCTGCGTTATTCCTATTTTATGAAGAAGCAGATAGCAGAGCTGGGAAACCCCTGGCCTGCTGCCTGCAGCGCCCAGCCTTTCCCCTAGGCCCTCAGGACCAGCAAGGGCGGGACACCTGCTTGGCGCTGGCGCGCGGCCCCTTTAAGAGCACAGGCCGCGCCAGGCGGCGTCCGCGGTTGCCTGGAGACCAGAGCCGGCTCTGGGACGCGGAGAGCCCTGCAACACCTCGCTGGAGCCCGGCGAGGCCTCTGGGCTCCTGGAGCGAGGTGGGCGCCCCAGGCCGCGGTCATGCGTAGCCGGGACAGCGGTGGCGACGGGGTCCTGCTCCTTCCCGGCCGGCCGGACTGACGCGGCCTCCCAGGACCCGAGCACGTGCGTGATGGGCGAGGAGGGCCTAGGCCGGGCCGACCAGTGCAGGGAGCCCGTTCTTCCCGCCTCACCGTAGACAGGGGAGAGAGATGGCCTCTCCTTAAGCCCGGGAGAACAGAGGAAACATTAGGAAACGCGCACTGAGAAACGAAATTGGCTTGATTTGTAGTTCACTTATTTGTAGGTCACTGACAGAGGACCGTAAACCTCGTAGTAAAGGCCCCTCTAAATTTAGAGGTGAGAGCAGCTTGGGCTAGGTGACCCAGGGGCGGCTTCGCTGAGACAGTGGTCGGGCGTGTGAAGGAGCAAGGTGGTGTTTGAAGGAAGAGAGAAAGCTTGGCCGGGCGCGGTGGCTCAGGCCTGTAATCCCAGCACTTTGGGAGGCCGAGACGGGCGGATCACGAGGTCAGGAGATCGAGACCATCCTGGCTAATACGGTGAAATCCCGTCTCTACTAAAAAATACAAAAACCTAGCCGGGCGAGGTGGCGGGCGCCTGTAGTCCCAGCTACTCGGGAGGCTGAGGCAGGAGAATGGCGTAAACCCGGGAGACCGAGCTTGCAGTGAGCTGAGATCCGGCCACTGCACTCCAGCCTGGGTGACAGAGCAAGACTCTGTCTCAAAAAAAAAAAAAAGGAAAGCTCGTAGTAAAGGCCCCTCTAAATTTAGAGGTGAGAGCAGCTTGGGCTAGGTGACCCAACGGCGGCTTCACTGAGACAGTGGTCGGGGGTGTGAAGGAGCAAGGTAGTGTTTGAAGGAAGAGAGAAAGCTTGGCTGGGCCCGGTGGCTCAGGCCTGTAATCCCAGCACTTTTGGGAGGCCGAGGCGGGAGGATCACCTGAGGTTAGGAGTTCGAGATTAGCCTGGCCAACATGGTGAAACCCCGTCTCTACTGAAAATACAAAAATTAGCCAGGAGTGGTGGCGGGCGCCTGTAATCCCAGCTACTTGGGAGGCTAAGGCAGGAGAATAACTTGAACCTGGGAGGCGGAGGTGGCAGTGAGCCGAGATTGCACCACTGCACTCCAGCCGGGGAACAGAGCGAGACCCTGTCTCCATAAATAAATAATGGAGGAAGAGAGAAGGCTGGAGGTGGGTTCAGCTGGAGGCTGGGGTGGCCAGAGGATGGCATCCAGGAAGAAGAGGGCAAGAAGGGCTCACTGCAGCCGTCGGGCCTATGAAAAGGGACCAGACCTGGCCTTCACCACATGGCTCACCTATGCATCCTGCTTGATGGACCAGGGTGCTTTCGGTGGGGCCAGATTAGGAAAGTCGTGAACTATGGCTTTGAAACCCTGCACCGCAGCTCATATGCCAGACAAGCAAAGATATGCGCTGGAAACGGAGCTCGAGCAACGACGCGCTGGAAATACAACTCAAGCAACGATGCGCTGGAAACGCCACTCCAGCACACGGTTCCTGGCTTGTCTCGCATATGAGAGGTGCTCAATCGATGGCAGTGCTAGAGGGAGTAGGAAACCAATGATTTCAAGTTTGAAAACAGGAAAGGGACGAGATAATCACTCAATTTATTGACTTTACTCTGTACCCTGTACTTAGGGATTTTTCTGTGTGTCATCGATTTAATTCTTATGATACAAGGTACTGTTATTTCTATTTGTGAGGCAGAGGAGATTAAGCAACTTGCTTTAGAACACAGCACTTGACCGAGCTCAGTGGCTCATGCCTGCAATCCTAGCACTTTGGGAGGAGAAGGTGGGAAGATTGCTTGAGGCCAGGAGTTCGAAATCAGCCTGGGCAAAACGTAGCAAGACCCCCGTCTCAAAAAAAAAAAAAAAAAAAAAAAAAAAAAAGAAAAGAAAACCGGTGGGTTACAAGCTCACGCTTTGGAGGTCAAGGTGGGCAGATCACAAGGTTGGGAGTTTGAGACCAGCCTGACCAACGCAGTGAAACCCCATCTCTACTAAAAATAAAATTAGCTGAGTGTCGGGGCAGGCGCCTGTAATCCCAGCTACACAGGAGGCTGAAGCAGGAGAATCACTTGAACCCAGGAGGCGGAGGTTGCAGTGAGCTGAGATCTTGCCACTGCACTCCAGCCTGGATGACAGGGCTAGACTCTGTCTGGGAAAAAAACAAAAAACAAAAAAAAAACCCAAACACAGAAGTGGGCCAGGCGCCCACGCCCAGTGGCTTACGCCTGTAATCCCAGCACTTTGGGAGGCTGAGGCGGGCGGATCACCAAGTCAGGAAATTGAGAACATCCTGGCTAACACGGTGAAACCCTGTCTCTACTAAAAGTACAAAAAAAATTAGCCGGGCATGGTGGCGGGTGCCTGTAGTCCCAGCTACTCAGGAGGCTGAGGCAGGAGAATGGCGTGAACCCAGGAGGCAGAGGTTGCAGTGAGCCAAGATAGCGATACTGCACTCCAGCCTGCACAAAAAACCACAGAACTGGTAATGGACAGTGCAGGACCCTGAATCCAGCTCTTGCACACTTTACAATGCTGACCTATAAGGAGAGGGGCTTTTTTTTTTTTTTTTTTTTTTTTTTGAGACAGAGTCTCACTCTGTTGCCCAGGCTGGAGTGCAGTGGCATGATCTCGGCTCACTGCAACCTCCACCTCCTAAGTTCAAGAGATTCTCCTGCCTCAGCCTCCTGAGTAGCTGGGATTACAGGCATGTGCCACCATGCCTGGCTAATTTTTTGTATTTTTAGTAGAGATGGGGTTTCAGCGTGTTAGCCAGGGTGGTCTTGATCTCCTGACATGGTGATCTGCCCACCTCGGCCTCCCAAAGTGCTGGGATTTGAAGGGGTGGCCTGCCCCTCCACACCTGTGGGTGTTTCTCGTAAGGTGGAACGAGAGACTTGAGAAAAGAAATAAGACACAGAGACAAAGTATAGAGAAAGAAAAGCGGGGGCCCAGGGGACCGGCGCTCAGCTTACAGAGGACCCACGCCGGCACCGGCCTCTGAGTTCCCTTAGTATTTATAGATAATTATCTTTACCATCTTAAAGATAAGGGAGTGGCAGGACAATAGGATCATTTTTAGGGAGGAAATTAGCAGTAAGACATAAGAACAAGGATCTGTGACATGAATAAGTTTAAAGGAAAATCCTGTGCCTTGAGATAAACCTTTTAGCAACATTGTTTCATCCTATCACATGGGGATAAACCTTGGACAATACCTAGCTTTTCTAGGAACAAAGTCACACCCTGCACGCCCAAAATCCATTAAACCTTGAGTTACCACAGCACATGTCTCTTGCAAGGACAAGGTCACAGATTAACAGCATCTCAAATACAGAACAAAATGGAGTCTCTTATGTCTACTTCTTTCTATATAGACACAGTAACAGGCTGATCTCTTTCTTTTCCCCACAGGGATTACAGGCATGAGCTACCACCCGGCGGGAGAGGGGCTTTTAAAGTGTGAATTGGCTGCACGCAAGACCTGAGAGGTTAAGTAGCCTTTTTCATGTGTAGGGATACCTTTCAAGAAACCATGCTAGACAATGGTTCCAACTTAAATAATTTTTAGGGCCAGGTGCAGTGGCTCACACCTATAATCCCAGCACTTTGGGTGGCTGAGACAGGTGGATTGCTTGAGCTCAGGAGTTCCAGACCAGCTGGGGCAACATAGCAAGACCCTGTCTCTACAAAAAATTACCAGGTGTGGTGATGCATGCCTGTGGTCCCAGCTACTTGGGAGGCTGAGGTGGAAGGATTGCCTGAGCATGGGAGATTGAGGCTGCAGTGAGCCGTGATTGTGTCACTGTGCTCCAACCTGGGTGACAGAGTGAGACTCTGTCTCAAAAATAAAAAAAGTTTGGGGCCAGGCGCGGTGGCTCAAGCCTGTAATCCCAGCACTTTGGGAGGCCGAGACGGGCGGATCACGAGGTCAGCAGATCGAGACCATCCTGGCTAACACGGTGAAACCCCGTCTCTACTAAAAAATACAAAAAACTAGCTGGGCGAGGTGGCGGGCGCCTGTAGTCCCAGCTACTCGGGAGGCTGAGGCAGGAGAATGGTGTAAACCCGGAAGGCGGAGCTTGCAGTGAACTGAGATCCGGCCACTGCACTCCAGCCTGGGCGACATAGCGAGACTCCGTCTCAAAAAAAAAAAAAAAAAAAAAAAGTTTGGGAACAACCAATGCAGTGTTGAGGTTGTATATTTATAAACTGATGGTGCTTGAAACTTGTAATTATTATGATTTTTGAGACAGAGTCTTGCTCTGTTAGACTGGAGTGCAGTGGTGTGATCTCCCGACCTCCCAGGCTCAAGCAGTCCTCCCACCTGAGCCTCCCGAGTAGCTGGGACTACAGGCATGTGCCACCACGCCTGGCTAATTTATTTTTATTTTTTTAGAGAAGGGGCGTCTCACTACATTGCCTAGGCTGATCTCGACCTCCTGGACTCATGATCCTCCCGCCTCGGCCTCCCCAAAGTGCTGAGATTGCAGGTGTGAGCCGCCACACCCGGCCCTGATAACTAATTTTTCAGACTTTGGCAGGGGAATGATAATGACATTGTGTTGTAAAACTAAAATTTTGGCCGGGCGCGGTGGCTCAAGCCTGTAATCCCAGCACTTTGGGAGGCCGAGGCGGGCGGATCACGAGGTCAGGAGATCGAGACCATCCTGGCTAACACAGTGAAACCCCGTCTCTACTAAAAAAATACAAAAAAAAAACTAGCCGGGCGAGGTGGCGGGCGCCTGTAGTCCCAGCTATTCGGGAGGCTGAGGCAGGAGAATGGCGTAAACCCGGGAGGCGGAGCTTGCAGTGAGCTGAGATCCGGCCACTGCACTCCAGCCTGGGCGACGAGACTCCGTCTCAAAAAAAAAAAACAAAAAAACAAAAAAACAAAAAAAAACCTAAAATTTTAACTACAAATGAAAACCCCAAGTGTTTGGAGATGTAATTTTTATTTTTCAGATAAAACTCATCAGTGCTTTGAAACGAGCAGCTCTGAACCAAAGGAATCATTTGATTCAAGTAACCATTGAATCTTCCCAAGGCAATGGTGAAAGAAAAGAAAAAAACAGACAAAAGAGGGAACAAGTCGGCCCGCTCTCCCTCATCTCTCTCTGATAATCTAGACTTTTCCAAACAAGATGGCAACACCACTAGGCAAGAGATGTCCCCAGCTGGCATCCCATTGCTGGGAATGCAGCTTAACGAAGCGAAACCCAAAAAAGACCCCCGAAACGTTCAGCAGAATGAAGATGCCACCCAATACGAAGAGTCCATTCTGACCAAACTCATCGTGGAAAGGTGATTTTAATGGGGGTGCCATAGGGTATCACACTGCCAGTCAGGCAGTGTATTTTATTTTATTTTGAGACGGAGTTTCACTGTGTCGTTCAGGCTGGAATGCAGTGGTGCGATCATGGCTCACTGCAACCTCCGCCTCCCGTGTTCAAGCAATTCTCCTGCCTCAGCCTCCTGAGTAGCTGAGATTACAGACGCCCAGCATCACACCCAGCTAATTTTTGTACTTTTAGTAGAGACAGGGTTTTACCATGTTGGCCAGGCTGGTCTCGAACTCCTGACTTCAGGTAAGCCACCTGCCTCAGCCTCCCAAACTGCTGGGATTACAGACATAATCTGTGCCTGGCCTGAAGGTAATTTTATGTATTTAAAAAAATTATTGGGCTGGGCACGGTGGCTCAAGCCTGTAATCCCAGCACTTTGGGAGGCCGAGATGGGCGGATCACGAGGTCAGGAGATCGAGACCATCCTGGCTAACACGGTGAAACCCCGTCTCTACTAAAAAATACAAAAAAATTAGCTGGGTATGTTGGCGGGCACCTGTAGTCCCAGCTACTCGGGAGATTGAGGCAGGAGAATGGCGTAAATCCGGGAGGCAGAGCTTGCAGTGAGCTGAGATCCAGCCACTGCACTCCAGCCTGGGTGACAGAGCGAGACTCCGTCTCAAAAAAAAAAAAAAAAATTATTGTATTTTAGATTTAGGGGTTTACATGTGCAGGTTACAAGGGCATGTTGTGTGATGCTAAGATTTGGGCTTCTAGTAAGCCCATCACTCAAGTGGCAAATGTAGAGCCCCATGGCATATATATATAGAGAGAGTTTATTGTGGTGAAACATATATAACAAAATGTACTATCTTAATTATTTTAAGTGTGCAATTCAATGGCATTAAGTACATTCACAGTATTGTACAACCATCTATTAAATAGTAACTCCAGGCCAGGTCCAGTGGTTCAAGCCTGTAATCCAAGCACTTTGGGAGGATGAGGTGGGTGGATCACTTGAGGTCAGGAGTTTGAGACCAGCCTGGCCAACATGGTGAAACCCCCTCTCTACTGAAAACACAATAATTAGCTGGGCATGGTGACATGGGACTGTCATCCCAGCTACTCAGGAGACTGAGGCGGGAGAATCACTTGAACGCGGGAGAATCACTTGAACGCGGGAGGCGGAGTTTGCAGTGAGCCGAGATCACGCCACTGTACTCCAGCCTGAATGACAGAGTGAAACTCCGTCTCGAAATAAAACCCGAAAAAAAACAAAACAAAACACAA
Source organism: Macaca thibetana thibetana (assembly GCF_024542745.1). Classification (NCBI taxonomy): domain Eukaryota; kingdom Metazoa; phylum Chordata; class Mammalia; order Primates; family Cercopithecidae; genus Macaca; species Macaca thibetana. Next base: position 144,198,796 of record NC_065580.1, read on the forward strand.
AACCCCAAACTCTTTCATTCCTCATCCCACCTTGAAACCCCTGGTGACCTATTCCACTTTCTAGCTCTGTGTGTGTGTGTGTGTGTGTGTGTGTGTGTGTATATATATTTTCAACTTCATTCTTCCCATTACGTAGTTATATATTTTAACCCACTGTCACCTGGGTGTATTCACATTGTTCATTACCTTGAATTCCCTTTATTTCTCTGTAGCTATGAAGGGGAGAAAGTTCGTGGGCTGTACGAGGGAAAAGGCTTCGCAGTCTTTCAAGGCGGTTGTACCTATCGTGTGAGTTGCGCGTTTGAGAACCTGCAGGAGGGGGAGGAAGGTGTGGGGTGATGGTCAGAGATTTGCAAATCTTCAGTAAAATCCACTGACGCTTCAAAAGAAATTGGAAGCTCTTCATGCTGATTTTATTCTGAACCCTGATTACCTATTTAAGGTAAAAATAATGCTCAGTATAATACAAGTTATTTTAGATTTGTTTCTTTTCCTGATTACTTTATTTTTTCTTGAGACAGGGTCTCACTGTCACCCAAGCTGGAGTGCAGTGGCACAGTCATAGCTCATTGTGGCCTTGACCTCCTGGAGTCAAAGGATCCTCCCTCCTCAGCCTCTCGAATAGCTGAGACTACAGGCGTGCACTACCACGCCTGGCTAATTAAATTTTTTTTTCTTGGTAGAGACAAGGACTTGCTGTGTTGCCAGGGCTGATCTTGAACTCCTGGGCACAAGTGATCCTCCTGCCTCAGACTCCTAAAGTGCTGGGATTGCACGTGTGAGCCCCCACACCCAGTTGAGAACACATTTTTGTAGCTGAGGTCATCCTTAGGTCATGAAGATGAGGACCTCTTAGATCCTTTTTAGAGAAGGATGGATCCCAGCGTGGAGCCAGCTCAAAGTAGGACTCAGTAGGACGCAGCTGCTGCTGAGTGCACAGACAAGCATCTTCACACACGAGAAACTGGGATAAGGCAGCTGTGGGAGACCATCATCAGCGGCCGGCCAGGCGCGGTGGCTCCTGCCTATAATCCCAGCACTTTGGGAGGCCAAGGTGGGCGTGTTGCTTGAGCTCAGGATTGCAAGACCAGCCTGGCCAACACAGTGAAATCCCGTCTCTACAAAAAATACAAAAACTAGCTGGGCATGGTGGTGGATGCCTGTAGTCCCAGCTACTCGGGAGGCTGAAGTGGGAGGATTGCTGGAGCCTGGGAGGTCGAGGCTGTAGTGAGCTATGATCACACCACTGCACTCCAGCCTGGGTGACAGAACCAGACCCCATCTCAAATGTCAGCTGCATTCTAAGCATTTGTCGTTGCTTTGTTTTGAAGGGTATGTTTTCAGAAGGACTCATGCATGGACAAGGGACTTATATTTGGGCCGATGGATTAAAATGCGAGGTGAGGCATATAACCAGTTATAGTTCTAAACTGTGATTGTTGGATGGAACAATCAGTTTCCCACAATTGAACAGACTGTTTTCGTGGATGTAGATCAGCATATAGGTTAAGAGAAATTCACAAAATCAGAGGATCTAGTAATTCATGACAGCACCGGACCCAGGAGGAATTGTTATTGGTTCCATTTGTGTGTTCTAGAGGTATTCCACGCCTTCTCAGCACAGAGAGCACACAAACATGTATGCAGCTTGTCCTACTTTTTTTTTTTTTTGGAGACAGGGTCTTGCTGTTCTGCCGAGGCTGGAGTACAGTGGTGCAATCATGACTCACGGCAGCCTGGACCTTCTGTACCCTGTCTTGCTTTTCACACACACACACAGTTTATTACACACTCTCTTTGGCACATTTACTTAGTTAGTCTGACATGGGGTCTTGCTCTGTCACCCAGGCTGAAGTGCAGTGGTGAGATCATGACTCACGGCAGCCTCAAACTCCCAGGCTCAAGCGATCCTCTCGGCTCAGCCTGCTGAGTAGCTGAGACTACAGGTGTGCTCCACGGCGCCCGGCTAATTTATTTTTACTTTTTTTTTTTTTTTTTTTTAGAGACAGGGTCTTGCTGTGTTGCCCAGGCTGGTCTCGAACTCCTGGGCTTAAGCGATCCTCCCACATCGGCCTCCCAAAGTGTTGGGGATTATAGGCGTGAGCCACCGCACCTGGCCTGTACCTTTAATTTTGAGATGAAACCATATCCATGGATGCAGATCTGTTTTTACTGGCTGCGTGTATTCCATTATGTGGCGTTCATTTCACCTGTCTTGCAGGGTTGAGGAGAATGTGTATTTTTAAACGGATTGCAAGGACCAAATTGTTCTCCAAGGGATTGTACCAGGCTCAATTCCCACCCACAAAGTGAGTGAGCGCCTGAAATGCTATTCTAAAATTCTAAAATGCAGAGTTGCTAACAGATGGTGTTTATAAATGGTAATGATGACATTTAAAACACATGCGCATAATGCACTTATTCAAATAACACCCAGGCAATGATGGAGTCAAGTTTGGGCCGGGAAGCCAACTGCAGCTGGGCGGTGAGAGGAGCAGGGAGAGAGAGGGAGGGACTGGCCCTCACTGGCGGGGCGAGGAGGATCTCCAAGTTCCAGGGGAGCCTGAGGATTGGGCCCCCACCTTGGATTCATGCCAGCTCCCTTCCCATGGGACAGCGACTGACATGCAAGGTTTCTGGTCCTTATTTTATTCTATTTATTTTATTTTATTTTTGAGACAGAGTCTTGCTCTGTCGCCCAGGCTGGAGTGCAGTGGCGGGATCTCGGCTCACCGCAACCTCCACCTCCTGGGTTCAAGCAATTCTCCTGCCAGAGTAGCTGGGATTACAGACACGCGCCACCACGCCCGGCTAATTTTTGTATTTTTAGTAGAGACGGGGTTTCGCCATGTTGGCCAGGCTGGTCTCAAACCCCTGACTTCAGGTCATCTGCCCACCTCAGCCTCCCAAAGTGCAGGGATTACAGGCGTGAGCCACCGCACCGGGCCAATTTCTGGTCTTTAAATGGCGATTTACCAAGAACCCCCCTGTGCCTCATTGTCTCGGGAAACTCTCGGCAGGTGGGGAGGTCGTTTTTTGCAGGCACAGATCCCCACTCCAGCGCAGTTGGGGGCTTTTGGGCAGGACTCCGGGGTCTCCTAGAAGCATCCTCAGAGAGAGGCCGGCTGGCCTCATGGGTCCTGGCTAGTGGTCAGGCCAGGCTGTGCTGCCCCTCTTCTCTGCTGACTTGGCTGCCTCCAGGGAGTTCGGGTTCCTGGAAGAGGACCCGACGCTGCTGCGTGGTGTGCAGGTGCTGCCTGCTGCCCACTCAGACGTCCTGGGCAGAGCGGGTTCCCTAGCAGGTGCCCCTGGGGCAGGCTGTTGACTGACTTGTTTACAGAATATTTTGATGACCTGTGGCAGAAAGAGGGATTGTCTGACCGGGTGCGGTGGCTCATGCCTGTAATCCCAGCACTTTGGGAGGCCGAGGCAGGCAGATCACCTGAGGTCAGGAGTTTGAGACCAGCCTGGCCAATATGGTGAAACCCCGTCTCTACTAAAACTACAAAAATGTGCTGCGCGTGGTGGTGGGCGCCAGTAATCCCAGCTACTCGGGAGGCTGAGGTGGGAGAATTGCTCAAACCTGGGAGGCACAGTTTGCAGTGAGCCGAGACTGCACCATCGCACTCAGCCTGGGCAACAAGAGCAATCCTCCCTCTTGGGGAAAAAAAAAAAGGAAAAAGAAAGAGGGACTTCCCCAGTCATCACTAAGCCTGGAGGGAACAGTGAATTCACTTCCTTCGAGTGGGGTTTTTTTTTTTTTTTCCTCCATTAGACACAGGATCTTGCTCTGTCGCCCAGGCTGGAATGCAGTGGTCATAGTTCACTGCAGCCTCAACCTCCTGGGCTCAACAGATCCTCTCACCTCAGCACCCCCAAAGTGCTGGGATTATAGGCGTGCACCACTGCACCTTGGTGGCATGCACCTGTAGTCCCAGCTACTTGGGAGGCCAAGGTGGGAGGATCACTTGAGGCTGGGAGTTTGAGACCAGACCAGCCTGGGCAACATAGAGAAACCCCATCTCCACAAAATATTTAAAAATTAGTGAGGCTTGTGGCACACACACGCCTGTAGTGCAGCTATTTGGGGGGCTGTGGTGGGAGGATCACTTGAGCCCGGGAGGTCGAGGCTGCAGTGAGCTGTGATTGTGCCGCTGCACTCCAACCTAGGTGACAGAGTGAGACCCTGTCTCAAAAAAAAAAAAAAAAAAAAAAAAAAAAAAAAAAAAAAAAAAAAAAAAAGGCCGGGCGCGGTGGCTCAAGCCTGTAATCCCAGCACTTTGGGAGGCCGAGACGGGCGGATCACGAGGTCAGGAGATCAAGACCATCCTGGCTAACACGGTGAAACCCCATCTCTACTAAAGAAATACAAAAAAAACTAGCTGGGCGAGGTGGCGGGCGCCTGTAGTCCCAGCTACTCGGGAGGCTGAGGCAGGAGAATGGCGTAAACCCGGGAGGCGGAGCTTGCAGTGAGCTGAGATCCGGCCACTGCACTCCAGCCTGGGCGACAGAGCCAGACTCCCTCTCAAAAAAAAAAAAAAAAAAAAAAAGGCGGGCATGATGGCTCACGCCTGTTAATCCCAGCCCTTTGGGAGGCTGAGGCGGATGGAACACCTGAGCTCAGGAGTTCGAGACCAGCCTGGCCAACATGGCAAAACCCCATTTGTACTAAAAATACAAAAAAATCAGCAGGGCGTGGTGGTGGGCACCTGTAATCCCAGCTACTTTAGAGGCTGAGGCAGGAGAATTGCTTGAACCCAGGAGGCAGAGGTTGCAGTGAGCCGAGATGGCACCATCGTACTCCAGTCTGGGCAACAGAGTGAGCTCTGTCTCAAAAATAAAAACAAAAACAAATTAAATAAATAAAATATTTTTCTAGAGACAGGTCTCCCTACGTTGCCCAGGCTGGCCTCAAATTCCTGGCCTCAAGCAGTCCTCCCCCCACGGTCTCCCAAAGTGCTGTGATTACAGGTGTGAGCCACTGTGCCCTGCCAAGGTGGGTTCTAAGAATTCGAAGTTCCCCGGGTCAGGATTGGAAGCCAGTGACTTTCCAACGTCACCTGCTCGCTCCTTCGAGCTGGGTCGACCTGCAAACTCCCAGATATTTCCTCCTGCCTGAGCTTCCGCCCAGCGGTCGGGTCGGATGAGAGAGGATGGGAAATGCAGACAAGGAAGAGAGAGAATGCGAGGGGGATGTTCAGTGCGTGTCCACAAGAGAGGCAAGAACAGAGTCAGAGGTCAGGCAGCTCCTGGAACCGCCCACAGGACTAGGGATTCCCGCCCCCGCCCCCAGCGCTTCCTTCTGTCACCCCATGGCCGTTCTGCTTCAGGGCGACTTTGTGAAGAACGTCCCGATGAACCACAGCGTGTACACGTGGCCGGACGGCAGCATGTACGAAGGCGAAGTGGTCAACGGCATGAGGAACGGGTTCGGGATGTTCAAGTGCAGCACCCAGCGCGTGTCCTACATCGGCCACTGGTGCAATGGCAGGCGGCACGGGAAGGTGGGCGGGGCGGCTCCGTGGAGGGCGGGGGGGGGGAGGGGCGGGGGGGGGGAGGGGCAGGGCGGGGCAGAAAGGGGGTGGGGTGGCCATGTGGAGGGCAGGGGAGGGGCTGGGCGGCCACATGGAGACAGAAGGGGGTAGGGGCTAGCGGCGCTGTCCAGGGCATATTCACTTTTTGTTTATTGAGGTGAAATTCACATCGTGTAAATTAAGCATTTTATTAATTTTTTTTTTTTTTTTGAGAGGGAGTCTGTCACCGAGGCTGGGGTGCAGTGGCGCGATCTCAGTTCACTGCAACCTCCGCCTCCTGGGTTCAAGCAATTCTCCTGCCTCAGCCTCCCGAGTTGCTGGGACTACAGGTGTGCACCACCACGCCCAGCTAGTTTTTGTATTTTTAGTAGAGACAGGGTTTTGCCATGTTGGCCAGGATGGTCTCAAACTCCTGACCTCAAGTGATCCACCCGCCTCGGCCTTCCAAAGTGCTGGGATTACAGGCGTGCGCCACTGTGCCTGGACATATGCAGGCTTTAATAGGCTATTTATTGAGTTGTGTTGTTGTTATGTGTGTGTGTGTGTGTGTGTTAGCTTACACAGATTGCTTGAGCCATATTGGAGGGATTGGGCACAGTGACTTCCAGACAGCAGCATCTGAATGGTTGCAGGAAGGAATGAGTTTGCCTGATCGTGAGAGAGAAGATAGAAACATTCTCTCTCTGTTTCTGTCTCTCACACACACAGATAAACCTGTGAAAAAGCCTTTTGAGGCTTTTCAGTGTAGATCAAACAAAGGGTACACTATGCTCACTTACACTTGGAGGCAGTAAAATGAGGAGGATGTCCAAATGGCTAAAACAACAATGGTTCTGGTGCCTAGGAGAGAGTGACCTTCCGTTACATGGAAGGCTCAACTGTTCACTCCAAGTGGCAACAGACAGGATTTCTTTAGGTACTTAATTGACTAATAGTTACTGGATATAATGAATAGACTTGAATATGATGAGTGCAGTCATTCTGTGCCGTAATATGACACTTTTTATTTTATTTTATTTTGAGGCGGAGTCTCGCTCTATTGCCCAGGCTGGAGTGCAGTGTGGCACGATCTGGGCTCACTGCAACCTCTGTCTCCCAGGTTCAAGCGATTCTCCTGCCTCAACCTCCCAAGTAGCTGGATTACAGGCGTGTGCCACCACACCTGGCTAATTTTTGTATTTTTAGTAGAGACGGGATTTCACCATGTTGGCCAGGCAGATCTTGAACTCCTGACCTTGTGATCCGCCCACCTTGGCCTCCCAAAGTGCTGGGATTACAGATGTGAGCCACCGTGCCTGGTCAATAAGGCACTTTATTAAGGAGAAATTGATTTGTGACATTATCTCATTTCCCTTGTGTAGCAGTTTTACCATTTTCTTGACAGCAAAACAGAAAAATAACAGGATATATGTCTTGCTTACATATGGCATTGACCTCTGTGTAGGTCCTAGTTTTTAAGTTGATATCCTTACATTTGACAAAGCGTTTGTGTCGTGAGGTTTGATGGTTATGAAGATGATATTATTTGTTTCAGGGCTCCATTTATTACAATCAAGAGGGTACGTGTTGGCACAAGGGAGACTGGGTGCAAAACATCAAAAAGGGCTACCATTAAGATGGTAGGTATGACTATGGCTGCGCTTGGGGTATGGGCAAAGAAGTGTTTGTGGGCCCAAATAATGTTCACTTTGGATATTTAAAAGTAAGGTGCAAAAGTTGCGCAGAACATTTTCTCTCTAAGCATAGTGAATTTTTTTTTTTTTTTTTTTTTTTTGAGACGCAGTCTCGCTCTGTCACCCAGGCTGGAGTGCAGTGGTGCCATCTCGGCTCACTGCAACCTCCACCTTCTGGGTTTAAGCAATTCTCCTGCCATGATCGCACCACCGCACTCCAGCCTGAGTGACACAGTGAGATCCCATCTCAAAAACTGGCCAAATATTAACTAATCATGATACAATAGGGAATTATTAAAAGATTTTAAAAACCTGGCTCTTACCCACTTTGTCACCTTATTAAATAGTCAGAAGGTTTAATAAAGTGACTCATTCTGCTCCCTTAGGACCTCATGCCTACCTATCTATCTATCGATCTATGGATCTGCCTACCTACCTATCTATTTATTTGACAGTCTCACTCTGTTGCCCAGGCTCGAATGCAGTGGCATGATCTTGGCTCATTGCAACCTCCACCTTCTGAGTTCAAGCGATTCTCCTGCCTCAGCCTCCCGAGTAGCTGGGATTACAGGTGCCCACCACCATGCCTGGCTAATTTTTGTTTGTTGTTTTTGTTTTCGAGATGGAATTTCGCTCTTGTTGCCCAGGCTGGAGTGCAATGGTGCAATCTCAGCTCACCGCAACCTCTACCTCCTGGGTTCAAGCAATTCTCCTGCCTTAGCCTCTCAAGTAGCTGGGATTACAGGCATGCGCCACCACGCCTGGCTAATTTTGTATTTTTAGTAGAGAGGGGGTTTCTCCTTATTAGTCAGGTTGGTCTCGAACTCCTCACCTCAGGTGATCCTCCAGCCTCGGCCTCCCAAAGTGCTGGGATTCCAGGCGTGAGCCACCGCGCCCAGCCTGAATTTAAATACAGAGAAGATTGTATAGGTACAAGGGGTAGATTTCTTCAAAGGAGCTCAAGGGGAGTGTTTAAAAGAATGTCTTAAAGGTAAACATTGTGTAGGAGGTAACTGATTGCTTTTCTTCGGTTTCTTTCATCCTAGTTATAAATCTGGAAATATATACGAAGGCCAGTGGGAAGACAACATGCGCCACGGGGAGGGGAGGATGAGGTGGCTGACCGCCAACGAAGAGTACACCGGGCGGTGGGAAAGGGGCCTCCAGGTACGCCCGGGCGGGGGAGCAGTTTATACCCAGAGGTGGACACTCCACCGATTCTCAACACATGTATTATGTCTTTTCGGGTTTTTTTTTTTTTTTTTTTTTTTTTTGAGACAGAGTCTCTCTCTCTGTCGCCCAGGCTGGAGTGCAGTGATGCAATCTCGGCTCACTGCAGCCTCTACCTCCCAGGTTCAAGCAGTTCTCCTGCCTCAGCCTCTGGAGTAGCTGAGATTACAGGCACCCGCCACCATGACCTGGCTAATTGTTGTTTTTGTATTTTTAGTAGGGACGGGGTTTCACCATGTTGACCAGGTTGGATTCGAACTCCTGACCTCAAGTGATCTGCATGCCTCAGCCTCCTAAGGTGCTAGGATTACAGGCATGAGCCACCACACCCAGCCTGTTTGTTTGTTTTTAGAGACAGAGTCTTGCTCTGTTGCCCAGGCTGGAGTGCAGTAGCGTGATCTCAGCTCACTGCAGCCTCCACCTCTTGGGTTCAAGCAATTCTCCTGCCTCAGCCTCTGGAGTAGCTGAGATTACAGGCACCCACCACCAAGTCCCGGCTAATTTGGTTTTTTTTTTTTTGTATTTTTAGTAGAGACGGGTTTTCACCATGTTGGCCAGGCTGGTCTCGAACTCCTTTGTATCTAAGCTGAGGGGCAGGTGTTATTTCTGTTTTACGGATGAGGAACTTACAGGGCTTAAATCATCTGCCTTAGTTCGAAAGACTCGTTAATAAGCAGCTGAGCTGAAATTGAACCCAAGTCTGTGCGGCTCCAGAGTCCAAGTTCTTTGCCCTTTCCAGTTTTCATTGCATTTATCATAATTTTGAGGGGATTCGGGTAAAGAGAGAAACTGCTTTGCGCATGTCTCATGGCCGTCTGCTTTTTTTCAGAATGGCTTTGGAACACACATGTGGTTTCTAAAGAGAATCCCCAGTTCCCAGTATCCCTTGAGAAATGAATACATAGGGGAGTTTGTAAACGGACATCGTCATGGACGTGGCAAGTTTTATCACGCCAGTGGAGCCGTGTATGACGGAGAATGGGTTTCCAAAAAGAAACATGGCACGGTGAGTACAGACCTGGGAAGATTGCATTTCAAACAATGATGGAAAGCCATTGAAATGATGTAAAGCCATTGACATGTCCCAGTATAATTGCAGATTTGTCTATTTCTGCTTTCAGTTCTGTCAATTTCGCTTCATATATTTGAAGTTTGTTGTTCGGGGCGCACATGTGGAGGGTCATTATGCATTGGTGCTCTGGCTCTTTTGATCATCACGTAATTTCCTATTAACCCTGCTAATTTTCTTTCTTTCTGAGACGCAGTCTTGCTCTGTTGCCCAGGCTGGAGTACAGTGGTGCGATCTCAGCTCACTACAACCTCCGCTTCCCGGGTTCAAGTGATTCTCCTTCCTCAGACTCATGAGTAGCTGGGATTACAGGTGCAGGCCACCATGCCTGGCTAATTTTTGTATTTTTAGTAGAGACCGGGTTTCGTCTTGTTGGCCAGGCTGGTCTCGAACTCCTGGCCTCAAGTGATCTGCCCACCTCAGCCTCCCAGGGTGCTGGGATTACAGGTGTGAGCCACCACACCTGGCCAACCCTGGTAATTTTTGTTTCTCTGAGGTCTATTTTGTCTGTGGTAAATATAGGCACTCTAGATACCTTTTTAATTTTAATTGTGGTAAAGTACACATAAGATTTACCATCTTAATCATTTCTAAGTGCACAGTCCAGTGGCATGAAGTATATTCGCATTGTTGTGCCACCATCACCATCCATCTACAGAACTCTTTTAGACAAAAGGCATGTCATTCTCTATTAAATTGCATTATCTATTTTATATAGGATAACTTACTGTTTTGCTAAAGTGATTACATGACTTTTTTTCTTTTTCTTTTTTTTTTTTTTGAGACAGAGTTTCACTCTGTCACCCAGGCTGGAGTGCAGTGGTGCGATCTCGGCTCACTGCAACCTCCGCCTCCCGGTTCAAGTGATTCTTGTGCCTCAGCCACTAGAGTAGCTGGGATTACACGTGTGCGCCACCACGCCCGGCTCTTTTTTTTTTTTTTTTAAGTAGTTTCAGGGGTTTTGCCACGTTTGCCAAGCTGGTCTCCTGGTCTCAAGTGATCCTCCCGCCTTTGCCTCCCAAAGTGCTGGGATTACAGGCATGAGCCACTGTGCCCAGCAAAATATTTTCAGTGGTCACTGATTTCCTGTATATTTAGTGGTTATTTAATCAGTTTTTGGTGTGTGTGTGTGTGTGTGTGCGCGTAAGAGGGTGGTTTTAGTTTGCCAGTAACAGACAATCTACTGTTGTCTGCCATGTGTAATACAGAATACTGTAGGCTTCAAGGTTGGTTTAATTCAGCATCTCAGAGCTGTTAGGATTTCTCTTCCATCTATCCACGATACCTCCCACCATGTCACTTTCACCCTTGTGTTTTTCTTCCCTCGTGATTGCAAGTTGGCTGCTGTGGTTCCAGCCTTCACATCCGCATACCATACTAACTAGAAGAAAAGGAGGAACTTTTGATAGAAGCTCTCTAAAAAGGTCTTTCACTTCACAGAGCCAAATAGGGTCATTTGCCCACTTCTGAATCAGTAACTGACTATTGGCCTGGGTTTGACAAATCTCAGGGAGTCTTGGCCAGGCATGGTCGCTCAGGCCTGTAATCCCAGCCCTTTGGGAGGCTGAAGTGGACGGATCAGTTGAGGTCAGGAGTTTGAGACCAGCCTGGCCAACATGATGAAACCCCCATCTCTACTAAAACGACAAAAATTAGCTGGGCGTGGTGGTGCACGCACGTAATCCCAGCCACTCAGGAGGCTGAGGAAGGAGAATTGCTTGAACCCAGGAAGCGGAGGTTGCAGTGAGTCAAGATTGTGCTACTCACTCCAGCCTGAGTGACACCAAGGCTCCGTCTCAAAAAAAAAAAAAAAAAAAGGCCAGCTACTGTGGCTCACACCTGTAATCCTAGCACTTTGGGAGGCCAAGGTGGGTGGATCACGAGGTCAGGAGATCGAGACCATCCTGGCTAACATGCTGAATCCCCGTCTCTACTAAAAATACAAAAAAATTAGCCTGGCGTGGTGGCGGGCGCCTGTAGTCCCAGCTACTCGGGAGGCTGAGGCAGGAGAATCATTTGAACCTGGGAGGCAGAGGTTGCAGTGAGGTGAGATCACGCCACTGCACTCCAGCCTGGGCCACAGAGTGAGACTTCGTCTCAAAAAAAAAAAAAAAAAAGGGAGTCTCTTGTGTGTGATGGGTATTCTGCTGGTTACTAGCCTAGTTTAATAAGACACATTCTGTGGCCTAAAGGTGCTTAAAGTTGGGGAAAGATTGTGGGGGAGATAGAGGGGAGGAGGAGAAATAGGAGAAGGAGGAAGAGAGAGAGAACTTACACAGTGCGTGAGACCCAGGAGCCTGACTGTATGTGGAGTAAGTGTGTATTTTCACAACAAAAAGCTCCAAACTCTTGAAAAAACTATCAATGTACATATACCCATGTTTTTCTTTCTATCTTTTTTTTTTTTGAGACAGAGTCTCACTCTGTTACCCACGCTGGAGTGCAGTGGCGCAATCTCGGCTCACTGCAACCTCTGCCTCCCAGGTTCAAGCAATTCTCCTGCCTCAGCCTCCTGAGTAGCTAGGATGACAGGTGCCTGCCACCATGCCCTGCTAATTTTTGTATTTTTAATAGCGATGGGGTTTCACCATGTTGGCCAGTCTGATCTTGAACTCCTGACCTTGTGATCCGCCCGCTGAGGTAATCCCGAAGTGCTGGGATTACAGGTGTGAGCCACCGTACCCAGCCTACCTTCATCTGATTTTACAGCCATTCCCCATCGCTGGCATTACCTCCTGCAGATCAGCAGGGCATTAGATTCTCACAGGAGCACAAATCCTCCTGTGAACTGGCAGGCGAGGGATGGAGGTTCACGCTCCTTAGGAGAATCTAATGCCTGATGATCTGTCGCTGTCTCCCGTCACCCCTAGTTGTAGGAAAACAAGCTCAGGCTCCCACTGAGTCTATATGATGGTGAGTTGTAGGATTGTTTCATTATGTATTACAGTGTCATCGTAATCGAAATAAAGTGTGCAGTAATTCGAATGTGCTTGAATCATCCTGAAACCAACAGTCCCCCCACCCCTTCCCACCATTCATGGAAAAATTGTCTTCCACGAAATCGGTCCCTAGTGCCAAAAAGGCTGGGGACCGCTGGTTTAAAGGACAGTATGACAGTGTCACCTGGAAAGCAGTTGGAAATGCGGAGGGAGTGGTGAAGGCCCAGGTTGGGAGAAGAGTGTTCCAGAAATCAGCACGTGGTCTTGTTCCCCCCGTGATTACGATGTACTTGAAGAGACAGTCTCGTGACGTAACAGCAACAGTACGAGGTCACCTACAAAAGCAAGGCCAGCCATGCATGGTCCCAGGGTGAAATCCAGTCCGCCCCGGTTCCCCTAAATCATGCTGTACTGGAACACAGACATGCCCATTTGCTCACATGTTTGTGGCTGCTTTACCCCAAAGCACCACCGCGGAGGGGTTGTGGTGTAGACTGTCTGGTCCACCAAGCCTAAAATACTTACTCTCCGGCCCTTTACAGAAAGTTTGCCTCCCTCTCTCCCTCCGACCACCGATCTACAGTGAAAAAGCACTGACTTGTCAGGTCAGAGATGGGGAGACAGCCAGGCCTCATGGCGCACACCTGTAATCCCAGCTCTTTGGAAGGCCGAGATGGATCACTTGAGTCCAGGAGTTTGAGACCAGCCTGGCCAATGTGGTGAAACTCTGTCTCTACTAAAAACACAAAAATTAGCCAGGTGTGGTGGTTCATGCCTGTATTCCCAGCTACTTAGTGGGAGGCTGAGGCAGGAGTAGAATCGCTTGAGCCTGGGAGGTGGAGGTTGCAGTGAGCCAAGATTTCCATCCTGGGTGACAGAGTGAGACTGTCTCAACAACCAAAAAAAAAAAAAAAAGGCTGGGCGCAGTGGTTCACACCTGTAATCAGCCCTTTGGGAGGCTGAAGTGGGCAGATCATGAGGTCAGGAGTTTAAGACCATCCTGGCTAACACGGTGAAACCCCATCTCTACTAAAAATACAAAAAATTAGCCGGGTGTGGTGGTACATGCCTGTAGTCCCAGCTACTCGGGAGGCTGAGGCAGAAGAATCGCTTGAACTCGCGAGGCGAAGGTTGCAGTGAGCCGAGATCACGCCATTGCACTCAGGCCTGGGCAACAGAGTGAGACACTGTTCTCAAAAAAAAAAAAAAAAAAAAAAAGGGGAGAATCAGCACTGGCTTGGAAGAGTCTAGAAAAGGCCCTAAGTAGTCTTATGATTGGTCTTGATTTCAAATTAGGAAGTTGAAGTGATAAATTTTAACAACTTTGGAAGTTTGACTTCTTTCAGCCAAATTCTGGGAGGCAGAGCTGCAAGCTTCAAATTATCCACTTGAAAAATAAAGTATTAGAAAAAATGACCATTTACGTCAAAGTTTAGTGTTTGAAACATACTTAAAATCCATTTAGAATTAGCATCATTCATCAGATTGTGTCTCAGACTACTCTGGAAAACAGTGGGACAAGATACCTCGTCTTGTAAAGGAACCAGATTGACTTTTTTTTTTTTTTTTTTAGACGAAGTCTCGCTCTTTTGCCCAGGCTGGAGTGCAGTGACTCAATCTTGGCTCACTGCAAGTCCTGCCTCCTGGGTTCCAGCAATTCTCCTGCCTCAGTCTCCCTAGTAGCTGGGATTACAGGTGCGCACCACCACACCTGGCTAATTTTTTGTATTTTTGGTCGAGACAGGGTTTGACCATGTTGCCCAGGCTGGTCTCAAACTCCTGACCTCAGGCAATTTGCCTGCTTCAGCTTCCCAAAGTGCTGGGATTACAGGCGTGAGCCACTGTGCCTGGCTTTCACGGAGTTTTAAATTTTTAGTTGGATGCTTATACATGTTCAGAGCATTTTGAAATAAGTACTCTCTCATATTCAGTTCTTCGAATTGTATACCAGGAGCAAATAATATGGAAGGTTCTAGCAAATATTAGACATCCTCTCCATTTTTCTTATTTTAGCCAGTAATGACATACCAGATGAAGAAATCCATTCTCCATTTACAACAATACTTCTGAGAACATTTTTGAATTACCTCCTGCATTTGGCGTACCACATTTATCACGAAGAATTCCAGTAAGTACTATTTCTGGACCCCCGTTGAGGGACGGGGCATGGCTAGATTGTACTATTGTCACAATGTCCTCTTTTCTTCAGCAGTCATTTTTATTTTTTTGGAAACGGAGTCTTGCTCTGTTGCCCCGGCTGGAGTGCAGTGGCACAATCTTGACTCAGTGCAATCTCTGCCTCCCAGGTTCAAGCAAGGCTTCTGGGTAGCTGGGATGACAGGCATGTGCCACCATGCCTGGCAATTTTTGTTGTTGTTGTTGTTGTATTTTTAGTAGAGATGGGGTTTCACCATGTTGGCCAGGCTGGTTTCGAACTCCTGACCTCAGGTGATCCACCTGCCTCAGCCTCTCAAAGTGCTGGGATTACAGGCGTGAGCCACCGTGCCCAGCCTCAGCAGTCTTTTTTTTTTTAAATATCCTTGAAATGAAGGACTCAGAACACAGTTTTTCTACAAACATTAACCACAAAGCCATGAGATACTAGATCAAAACTTTGAAAACCCTTCATATTTGAATCTGTTCAATACTGCAAATATCTCTTGGGGTTTTTAATGCAGAAACAAATAATCACAACCAACTTTTCTTATGTCAGAATTTCATGTCTTTCTTACAGCAAAAGTGGTTTTATATCTTTTTTAAAAAAATCTTTTATTTATGTATTTATTTTTTTGAGATGGAGTCTTGCTCTGTCACCCAGGCTGGAGTGCAGTGGCGCAATCTCGGCTCACTGCAACCTCCACCTCCCGGGTTCCAGTGATTCTCCTGCCTCAGCCTCAGCCTCCCAAGTAGGTGGGATTACAGGTGTCCGCCACCAAGCCCAGCCAGTTTTTTGCATTTTTAGTAGAGATGGGATTTCACCATGTTGGCTAGGCTGGTCTTGAACTCCTGACCTCGAGTGATCCGCCCGCCTTGGCCTCCCAAAATGCTGAGATTATAGGTGTGAACCACTGACTCCAGCCTTCCCTTTCTATACTCTATACATTAGAAAGAAATTATTAAGTCTAGCCTGTGCTCAAGGAGAAGGGAATTAATTTCCCTCTTTTGGAGAAGTAATTATTGTATTTCTTGATCATTATCACAGAAAGAGAAGCCCATCGCTCTTCTTGTGTTTTACAAAACTGATGACTGAGAACATTCATCCAAATGCCTGCCAGATAAAAGGTAAATACAAAACCAATAGGATTCAATTTACGGCCCCATTTTTTTTTTTTTCTCAAAATATAAATCTGGGCTGGGCGCAGTGGCTCACTCCTGCAATCCCAGCACTTTGGGAGGCCGAGGCGGGTGGACCACCTGAGGTCAAGGAGTTCAAGACCAGCCTGGCCAACATGGCAAAACCCTGTCTCTACTAAAAACACAAAAAATTAGCCGGGCGTGGTGGTGCATGCCTGTAATCCCAGCTACTCTGGAGGCTGAGGCAGGAGAATCGCTTGAGCCTGGAGGGCGGAGGTTGCAGTGAGCCAAGATCGTGCCAAAACACTGCAGCCTGAGCAACAACAAGACTCTGTCTTGGAAAAAAAGAAAAACAATAGGAGTGTATTTACTGCTATTTTTTTTCCCTCAAAATATAAATCTGTAATCATTTTTCGACCATTGTATTTTTAGGCAATTTATTCCGTGAGCAACAGCGGATGCTCTACTCTATGAATTACATGAAGAAGTGCTGGGAGATTTATCTAGCTTACTGCAGACCCCACGCAGCGCCTCCCCACGAGCCTACGATGAAGATGAGACACTTCCTCTGGATGCTGAAAGTAACCACCTAAGTTCAATACTGGTTTTCTATTTACAGGCACTTTGATTTTAAGTAAAGAGAGGCAAGATATTCCAGCTATGATATGCAAATAATCAGGTGAAGATCTGGGCTGGATTTTCAGAACCATTGAATGTTTACGGAGTCTCTTGGCAGAACAGTGGTCTGTGGTCGTGGAAGGAACAGAAACAGCCGTCACCTGCCCAATGTGCTCACAGATTAGGGCACGACAATGGCCTATGGCCTATAACAATGGCATATATATATATATAATGCAATCCCAGCACTTTGGGAGGCCGAGGCGGGTGAATCACCTGAGATCAAGGAGTTCAAGACCAGCTTGGCCATATAAATTTATATATGCCATGGGCCATTGTCTTAAAATATATATATATATATATATATTTTTTTTTTTTTTTTGAGACAGAGTTTTGCTCTTGTCACTCAGGCTGGAGTGCAATGAGGCGATCTTGGCTCACTGCAACCTCCACCTCCTGGGCTCAAGCAATTCTTCTGCCTCAGCCTCCTAAGTAGCTGGGATTACAGGTGCCTACCATCACGCCCGGTTAATTTTTGTATTTGTAGTAGAGACGGGGTTTCACCATGTTGCCCAGGCTGGTCTCGAACTCCTGACCTCAGGTGATCCACCTGCCTCGGCCTCCCTAAGTGCCGGGATTGCAGGCGTGAGCCACCGCGCCTGACTGGCCTACGGTATGTTTATTCACGCAGATCCGGCTATTTAAAGGAAGATGGGGCCGAGCGCGGTGCTGCATGCCCGTAATTCCAGCACTTTGGGAGACCGAGGCAAGAGGGTGACCTGAGCTTAGGAATTCAAGACCAGCCTGGGCAACACAGTGAGATCCCCCTCTCTACAAAAAATGAAAAAAACATAGCCGGGCGTGGTAGTGCACACCTGTAGTCCCAGCTACTTGGGAGGCCGTAGTAAGCTGTGATCATGCCACTGCACTCCAGCCTGGTTGACAGAGGGAGGCCCTGTCCCAAAAAAATCCCCCAATAAACAAAAAAGGAAAATGGAGGAACACCTTACTCTTTTTGATGGACCAACGTGTTGCCTGATCCTAGAACAGCAATAAAGCCAACTGAAATCTTTTTACAAAGGAAGGACTTTGGAAGGCTGAGGCGGGTGGATCACCTGAGGTCAGGAGTTTGAGACCAGCCTGGCCAACACTGTGAAACCCCGTTTCTACTAAAAATACAAAAAAAAATTAGCCAGGTGTGGTGGCAGGAGCCTGTAATCCCAGCTACTTGGGAGGCTGAGGCAGGAGAATTGCTTGAACCCGGGAGGTAGAGGTTGCAATGAGCTGAAATCGTGCCACTGCACTCCAGTCTAGGCAACAAGAGCAAAACTCTGTCTCAAAAAAAAAAAAAAAAAAAAAGGAAGTGGGGAGGATCAATGTCATCTAAAACAATTACAGTTTATTGAAAATGGAATTTTCAAAAGTTATTACTTGGGAAAATAGTGACAACATCTTATTTATACAATGTTCTCATACTATTGGTTGTTTTTGTTCCATGATATATATATATTTTTTAAGACAGAGTCTCGCTCTTTCGCCAGGCTGGAGTGCAGTGGTGCGATCTCGGCTCACTGCAACGTCTGCCTCCTGGGTTCAAGCAATTCTCCTGCCTCAGCCTCCCGAGTAGCTGGGACTACAGGCGTGCATGACCATATTAAGCTGATTTTTGTATTTTTAGTACAGACGGGGTTTCACTGTGTTAGCAAGGATGGTCTCGATCTCTTGACCTCGTGATCCGCCTGCGTTGATCTTCCAAAGTGCTGGGATTACAGGTGTGAGCCACTGTGCCTGGCCTGTTCCATGATACTTTTAATTTGTACTTGTGGGAATACAAATGATTAAACAGAATCGAATACTAATGCTAAGGAGTTTTTACAAATTTCGTAACGTCGTATACATAAGAAAAATGGATGGTAACCTAGTGTGTAACTGTGGGAAAATAGTTTGTTGTTTTGAGCGAGGGTCTCGCTCTGTCACCCAGGCTGGAGTGCAGTGGTGCGATCTTGGCTCCCAGCAGCCTCGACCTCCTGGGTTCAAGCGATCCTCCCACCTCAGCCTCCTGAGTAGCTGGGACTACATGTGTGCCAACATACCCAGCTAATTTTTGTATTTTTTGTACAGATGTGTTATTGCCATGTTGCCCAGGCTGATCTTGAACTCCTGGGCTCAAGCAGTCCTGTTGCCTCGGCCTCCTGAAGTGCTGGGATTACAGGAGTGAGCCAGTACACCTGGCCCTTTTCAGTTTTTCGTTTGTTTCAAGCATGTTTGCAATTGCCCATTGAAGTTTTTATTTTATTTTTATTTTTGACAGAGTCTTGCTCTGTCGCTCAGGCTGGAGTGCAGTGACATGATCTGGGCTCACTGCAACCTCCGCCTCCTGGGTTGAAGGGATTCTTCTGCGTCAGCCTCCCGAGTAGCTGGGATTACAGGTGCTCACCACCACGCCCAGCTAGTAGAGACAGGGTTTCACCATGTTGCCCAGGCTGGTCTCAAACTCCTGAGCTCAGGTGATCCACCCATCTTGGCCTCCCACAGTGCTAGGATTAGAGGCATGAGCTGCCGCACCCAGCCTCATTGAAGCGTTTTTGTGATGACTGTCTTATAGTCTCTGTCCGTCAATTGTAACATCTCTGTTGTCTTAGCGATGGCATCTGTGGACTCTCTTTTTTCATTCAGTTTGAGATCTTCCTGGTTCTTAGTATGAGTGTGTTTTTGTGTTTTTTGTTTTTTTGCTTTTTTTTTTTTTTGGAGGCAGAGTGTTGCTCTGTCTCCCAGACTGGACTGCAGTGGCATGATCTCGGCTCACTGCAACCTCTGCCTCCTGGTTCAAGGGATTTTCCTGCCTCAGCCTCCCAGGTAGCTGGGATTACAGGCACCTGCCACCATGCCAGGCTAATTTTTGTATTTTTAGTAGAGATGGGGTTTCACCATGTTGCCCAGGCTGGTCAGTATGAGTGATTTTTTAAAAAATATTGAAACCTGAACATTTGAGTACAGTAAGTCCTCACTTAACGTTTTTGTTTTTTACTTTTTTTTTTTTTTTTGAGACAGAGTCTTACTCTGTCGCCAGGCTGGAGTGCAGTGGTGCAATCTCAACTCACCGCAACCTCTGCCTCCCGGGCTCATGTGATTCTCCTGCGTTAGCCTCCCAACTAGCTGGGATTATAGATGCCTGCCACTACGCCCGGCTAATTTTTGTATTTTTAGTAGAGACGGGGTTTCGCCGTGTTACCGAGGCTGATCGATATGAGTGATTTTTTAAAATAATACTGAAACCTGAACATTTGGGTACAGTAACTCCTCACTTAACATTATTATTATCGAGACGGAATCTTGCTCTGTTACCCAGGCTGGAGTATAGTGGCGCGATCTGAGATCACTGCAACCTCTGCCTCCTGGGCTCAAGTGATTCCCCTGCCTCAGCCTCCCGAGTAGCTGGGATTACAGGCACCCACCATGCCCAGCTAATTATTTTGTGTTTTTAGTAGAGCTGGGGTTTCCGCATGTTGGCCAGGATGGTCTCCATCTCTTGACCTCATGATCCGCCTGCCTCGGCCTCCCAAAGTGCTGGGATTACAGGTGTGAGCCACCTAACATTATTAACATTATCGATTATTGATAGGTTCTTGGAAACTGTGACTTTAACCAATGCGAAGAGCGTAACTCTTCTTCATGTCAATTGTGGTAAAACCGGTTTTGTTGTGCAGTACATTGTTTCCCCAGGTGCTTTTCATCCTACAGCATTGTGTTCATATTTCACACCTGGACCGTGTTCTGTTCTCCCATGTTCTATGTCTTGTTCTGATGCCAAAAAATACTTTACTGTTATATTGGAGGTGCTAGAGAAGGGATAGAGAGAGGGGTGTGTGTGTGTGTGTGTGTGTGTGTGTGAGACAGGGTCTTGCTCTGTCACCCTGGCTGGAGTGCAGTGTTGTGATCACAGTTCACTGTGGCCTCAAACTCCTGGACTTCAGTGATCCTCCCACCTCAGCCTCCTGAGTGGCTGGGACTGCAGGCATGCACCACCATGCTCGGCCTACATTTTTAATTTTTGTAGAGACAGGGTCTTGCTCTGTTGCCCAGGCTGATCCCCAATGCCTGGGCTCAAGTGATCCTCCCACCTCAGCCTCACAAGGTTCTGGGATTACAGGTGTGAGCCGCCATGCCTGGCCGTACATACCAATGTTAATCCAGAATGCTTTTCAAAATTATCAGTCTTTAAGATATTAATTTATGGCTGGGTGCAATGTCTCACGCCTGTAATCCCAGCCCTTTGGGAGGCCGAGGGAGGTGGATCACTTGAGGTCAGGAGTTTGAGACCAGCCTGGCCAACATATAGTGAAATCTACTAAAAAATACAAAAATTAGCTGGACGTGGTGTT